>NW_006800510.1:110311-200884 GCF_000485575.1 Poecilia formosa
TGGATGGATGGATGGATGGATGGATGGATGGATGGATGGATGGATGGATGGATGGATGGATGGATGGATGGATGGATGGATGGAGTTGGACTGTGACGGCTAACAGGGAGTGAAACATCATGTTAGCATCTTCTCACCTTCCCGTCTGCTGCGGGGCCGAACATGCTGGAGCTCAGGCTGCGCCGCTGCTGCTCCAGATGCGCCGTTCCATGAGAAACACAGGAAGCTGGGTTCTGTTTCTGCTGACCCAGATGTGCGGGTGTGGCCGCTGTGGTCATCCCACCCTCATGCTGATGAACATCCAGCGTTGCCTCGCCGTTCAGCAGAGTGGTGCATGCATCTAAAGAGTAATCTGGGAGGCTAACGTCCAGGCTTAAGGGGAAAGTCATGTTCTGGTTCTGGTAAGATCCGTTCTGGAAGCTCGTTGAGGCTGTGTTCTCAGTGTTTATCTGCAGTTGCCATGGTGACTCCAGATGTGGGTTTAGATGCTCAGCGTCCAGCTGTGGACCATTAAGTGGGGTCTGAAGATGGTGGTCCACCCAGAGACTGTCAGATAAACCAGCTGGATTCTCGACCACCGCAGGATGCGAGGCAGCCTGGATGTGCTGCTGCATCTGCTGCGACAGCTGGACGATGGGCTGCCTGAAGGTGGGCGGGTCCAAAGGGGCTTCAGGTATCAAACATGGCTGCTGGGGGGCAGAGTCACGGTCTGAAGATGGGACTTCGTTCTCCATCTCACTCTGCAGAGTGTCGTGGACGTAAGTGAGGATCTCGTTATTGGTGAGAAGGTCGGTCAGAGTGGGAACGTGGTTGGGATCCAGCTCTACCTGCATCATCCGCTCATCCAGCAGGAGCAGCTCCAGGTCATCAGCGTTTAGGCCCAGACTCTCTAAAGCACTGAAGAGCTCACTGTTCGAGCAAGTTTCCCCTCCATCTAGTGACAGAGAGTCCAACGTTGACAGAAGAGGGTCAAAGCTGTCTCCGTTGCATGTCCCCATCTCCCGGTTGGAGACAATATTCCAG
This sequence comes from Poecilia formosa, assembly GCF_000485575.1. Taxonomy (NCBI): domain Eukaryota; kingdom Metazoa; phylum Chordata; class Actinopteri; order Cyprinodontiformes; family Poeciliidae; genus Poecilia; species Poecilia formosa. The sequence continues at coordinate 111,335 of NW_006800510.1, forward strand.
GTGGTGCTGCTCAACAAGCTATCAGACTCAGCAGGCCTGCTGCCGTGGTACAACGTCCGAGACTCTGCATCCGGCTGGCAGACATACACAGACTCATCCTGACTCATCAGCACCCCCAGCAGTGAGTTGGGTTTCAGTTCATCCGAGGAACTCTTGTCCACTTTGCCCTTCTTGGACTTGCTGCCTCTGGCTTTGCCGTGGGAGGAGTCAGGGAAGCCGTGCAGCGGGTGGCTGGTCTGGTACAGGAGAGCCTCTCCAGTGGCAAAGGTGAAGGGAAGGTGCATAGATCGCTTCCTCAGGTGTTCTCCTCCTTCTTCCTCCCTGCGGTTGAAGGAACAAACATGTCAGTGAAGGAAAACTCACAATAGAAGCAGCAAAGTCTCAAAGAAGCACTAACGCCAAAGGCCTCTGGGTGGCGATGATGTAGTCCGGCTTCCCGTTCTTGTAGACGAGTCGGGCGTTGGCCTGGACCCACTTCCATCGGTTGTCTTTGGTGAGCAGCCTGAAGACGGTCAGCCCGCTCTCACCCGTCTTTATCACTGAAAGCACATCAGGGAACATGTAGAAGCTCATGATGTATATGAGCCATCAAACTTTTAACTTTTGGTAAACAAATTCAGTGATTCTTTAATGCCTTTCCAAATTGCCCCTAGGTGTGTGTGTGTGTGTGTGTGCATGGTTGTTTGTCCTGTGTGTCTCTGTGTTGCCCTGCGACAGACTGGCGACCTGTCCAGGGTGTACCCCGCCTCTCGCCCGGAACGTGAGCTGGAGATAGGCACCAGCACCCCTCCCGACCCCCATTGAGGGACAAGGGTGAAGGAAAATGGATGGATGGATGGATGATTCTTTAATCTGCAATTCGGTTGTTCAGCCAGCTGTGAAGGTGCAGCTGCGTTCGGATGTGTGCGTTTATTCAACCACAAGTAAAGACACAGCAGGGAGCTTCATCAGTTCAAACACTAAGTGCTGCATGCATTACAGTCTCAACCACCAGAAGCTGACAGAGTAATGAGCAGAGCAGGGACTTTACCACAGCCACAATGACAGCTGGGTCAAAGGGGTCAGAGAGGTCAAAGAGGTCAAAGGGGTCAAAGGGGTCCCCAGAAGGTGGAGAACCAGCTCAACCTTCACTGGTGAGTCAGTGGATGCCTTACTGGCACTCAGTTCTTTAAAAAAATCTCTCACCACCTCAGATATTCGATGGCCCAGCGGAGTAGATCATTGATGAGGCCAAAATTTGGTCATAATGGTCATAATGGTATTGAAGGTATTCTAGTATTTTGGTCTAAACTGGGTCATCGACTGAATGAACCGAAGCGACAAAATTCCTTCTGAACCATCAGAGAGTCTGAGGGTGTTTTCACACCTGGTAGTCCGGTAGACTCGGTTCAACTGGGGGTCAAAGTTACAGCATTTGATACATTTTTCAGCAGCTGCAGTTCACTTTCATTCTGCAGTGTGTCAAACAGATCAGTTCACCCTCTCGCCTGTGGAGGCGCTGCACCAAGAACCACTAAAAGAAATGACACAAAATCCTCTGAAGACACTGAACACAGGTTCACAAAATGTGAACTAAAATGGAGTGGCATCAGATTTTAGTGTTTATCTTATGTTTTGGTTGTATTTACCCAGAATGCCCTGCGTTTAGTCCGCTTCCTGCTTTTGAAGTGGTCTCCGGTCTGCTTGGCGTTCACATTTTCACATTATAGTTCACTTCCTCTAATAATCCAACATTTAACATCCACTGACAAGAGGAATCTCATGGCTTTAAACGTGGATGATGAGAGAGCATCAGCCTGGTTTAAAGTAAAGCTGAAAAATGGGGATTATTTGTTAACGGTGATTAGATCTGTGACCTTGTTTTGACTCATGTTCTGGGAGATTACAGGGATAAATACTAAAGATTTCCTTCTGCTGCATGACTCCCACCATGCTGTAATGTTGTCTGTAGGCAGTAAAAACATTTGTCTGGTATAAAAACCAGCAGAAACAAACTTCTTTCATCCCAAGAATCATTGAGCCGCAGCACATCTGAAGAGGAAACTACATCACTGGCAACATTCCCAGTAGTGGGATCTCTGGGATGAATGTTTCGGAACATGTGTACAGGTTTTCTCTGCTTGATTGCATGTATAACAGTGTGCCACCGCCATGCGTTGACTAACCAGGTCATCCGGGACGTCAGTGAAGTGAATTCCAGTCATTTGCACCAGCAACCTTTCATCAAGCGGCAGCAGCTGGGACTTACTTCTAATGTGGTTTTCAGCGCAGTAGAGCATGTCAGCGGCGTGGATGAACTGGTAGCCGGATCCTCGCACTCTCAGCTCAGCCTCAGTGTAACCCAGAACGATTTTCCCTCTAAACGGCCAAGAAACCAGAACACACCGTTATACTCAGAACAACCAGAGGGCAGACCTTCATGTTGCAGCACGACGTACTTTGCGTCGCAGGCCATAGGCGTAAAATCGAGTTTGTGTTTGGTTCTGAAGATCATGTTCTTGGTCCGGATCTCCAGGATGGCGGGAGGCTGCAGCGGCGTTGCCACGGCGAACAGGGCAAGCTGAGGAGGGCTGCTTCCACTCTGCCGACTCTGACCGTGGAGGAACTTCAGTCTGCCCTGGATGCTCAGCGGCTGCAAGGAAGTCATTTCATCATATCACTATCTCATCATCATCATCATCATCATCATCATCAATAATCCATAAATCCAAATGAGAGCAGAGAAGAACTCCTTCACATAAGATGAGTAAGAGCTGTTTTTTCTCAGCCTGTCAAGCACAATCAGTCATATTTACCTAAACCACTTTATGTAGAGTGAAAACATGCTAGCAGAAATGGTTTTGCTCCAGTTATACACAGTGTTAAATCTAAAATCCCAAAGCAAATTGTAAATATTCATTATTACACCACGTTTAAGAAGCAATCTGTGCAAATAAAGTAGAGCAGAAGTCAGCAGAGCAAATAGAAGACTGGAAAGGGTAGCAAACAGATGAAGCCGTTGTCCTGCTCACTAAATCAAGAATAAACCACATTCATTGGTAAGATTAGCTCAACTTCACCATCCACATCTTATTACTGCTAGAGCTTCAGAATCCCACTGAGCCACAGTCACAATAATAAATCAATCTATGAATTAAAATCTCTATTTCCATCCTTCTGCAGACTTGATTCCTAAGTTTCTACACTCCTCCAGAGTGTGCAGGAACCGTTGAATGACCTCAAACTAATTGACCATGGTGGGTATAAGAAGCTGCAGCTGTGGGTTCAGGAATCCAGCTCCAAATAGCAGGAGAGATTAAAGAGAAGCTAAAGGTAAAGTCCCTCATTGGGGGCAGGACCACCACGTCTTCGCTCTCAGTACCAGAAGGTCAAGAGCAACTGGCTTCTACCTTCTGACCCCCTGGAGCAGCTGTAGCTCTAACAGAGCAGGTTCCTCTGTTTTCCTTCCTCCCAGAGCAGGTGAAAGGATAAAGCCCTGTCCCCAGGACTCCAAGGTTTCCTTAAGGTGGATTACTGGAACAATAATAATGGCTTAAACAATGGCTTCCACTTCTATTTCCACCCATTCAGCTCTGGATGTTTAACATCTTCTTTCCGACTTACCAGGAAGCCAGAGGAGTTATCCAGCAGGCAGCGGAAGCGGCAGACGAACACTCGCTCCAGGAAGGAGGAGTTTTCCGGTGGAAGCTGGTCAGAGTTGTAGCTCACCAGGCAGGAAGACGTCAGCTCTTCACCTGAGCAGATACAGTTTGGTTAAAAAGTGTTGAAGAAGTGGCAGTTTATGGGAGGACAGGCTGACCTACATCTGCTGCTGCTGTGTGAAGCTAATGCAGAATGACAGCTTTTAAACTCTAGTGTACAGTAAGAGCATCTGAGAGCATGGTGCTGCTGCTGCTGCTGCTGCTGCTGCTGCTGCTACTGCTGCTGCTGCTGCTGCTGCTGCGACTTCTCAAAGGTCACCTCTCCTCGCCGCTTCCTGACCTCACGTCTGACTCCTCTTTAGGTTTTAGTTCAGCCCGTTTGCACAGAAAGCAGAATATTTGTGGGAATGACGGTGAGTGTTTGAGGAAACAGACCTGCCGGATCAGTGGGGGGCTCCAGGCTGACCGGGGGGTTCAGGGCCCAGTGCAGGTTCCTCTTGAACTCCTGCTGGTCTTCAGTGTGGATCAGCTCAAACACACTCTGGTGCATCACATCAGTCTGACGGGAAAACAACACAGCCTTCAGGACAACAGATCTCCAGATTTACACTAAAATAGTTCTGATGAGGTTCAAATATCTACATATATTCACTGAAACCCTTAAATCAAAGGTACTGAAGGTTCTTCAACATCTTTCAACTGAGTTCTGATCGGTTAGCATCTGATTTGGGCTCATAATAGTTGGTGGTTTCATAGCGAGGCTTTCAAATGTACAATCAGCAACAACTTTGTCCAAATCCTTTAACTGTACTTTAAATCAGCTGCTAGGGAAGAAGAACAGCAAGTATCTATACCAGACCAGTTCAGACCTCTACCAGACTTCTGTATTAACTGAAGGATTTCTGTTTGACTCATCCCAGATGTTTTTCATTAAGAATCTTACTTCTTCAAACCTAAACATTTACTTCTGTTGCCCTTTAATAATCCCTCTGCTGGTCTTCCAGAAACACAAGGTGTTGAGATGAACTCCACATTCTAACTCCTATATGCTCCACCAGACATTGCAAGACAGGAGAACGTTGGAGTCCGACAGCCTTGAAGTGAAGCCGAAAGAAATCAAGTGTCGCTTATTATTTAGTTCAGATGGCTGAACCGAAGCCAGAAACCTGCTGGGACCGTCCAGAACCAGCATGACCCAGCTTTGGACGTGAGCGGATCCGCCCTCCCGGTGGGGAGGAGTCACGGCCGGGTCAACAGAAGGAATTCTGACAGACAGAAGTGTTGTGTGAAATGCTTCTTAAACATTCCTGTTGCATCTGGACCCTGGATTGGTGTCCGGTTCACTCAGATCAGCACAAAGAACCCAGTGAGATGAACTGGGTTCTTGTTATTCTTCCATCTGAAGGAAAACTAAATGGTTTAGTATAATTTCTCCAAGTCTGAGGTAAAGAATGGATGCATACTTTACCTAAGATAATCCCATTATATTAATCTCCACTGTTAAAGCAGATAAAGTGTCTGACAAGCCTTCAGCACATGATCCAATAACTAACTTTAAGCTCCAGTCAGAACGGTGCTCACTCTCTTTACTGGGTTCTTCCTGCTTCAGGTTGGGGTAGTTTGGTCAACAGGAGGAGACGGGCCTCAGGCGGGTGGGTGAAAAACCAGGGGTGAAAGGTGATGATCACACCCGATGCTAAATGTACGACCTGACTGTACGCTCCTATCCAGAGTGTGAACATAAACCACAGCTTCCAGTCCAGGGTTAGGTGCTGGCGCTGGTTGTGATGGTGTGAGACGGGCCGGCGGATCCAGGCTAAATTTGTAAGCATGTTGTCTGAAATAAGATTAGACTGAAGGAAGCAGCACTTTGTTGTGGCGCTAACAGGATTACACCTCATGGCCCATATGTGCGTTTGGTCCGCTCCTCTGCCCACTCAGGGACATACATTCACTACTGTGGATTTAAAACCAAAGATTTACACACGCTGTATAAAAAGACACAGAACCATAGCATCAGACTGAAGAGACTTTTATCAAATCAGAAATTTATGAACTTCTTAGTATTTGGGAGAATTACCTTTAATGTCTACTTAGGTAAAATGTTTTGGGTTTACTCCTGTTCGTCTTAGTCTGCCTGGATTTTGGCCAGTTCCACTTGACAGATCTGCTAAACCAAAAAGGCCACTCCAAAACACCTCAGACTTTAAACCATGTTGCAACTAATATAATGTCATGCTGAGGAACATTAGAAGACCCTCAACGTCCCAGAACCCAATTTTCTTGGCCAAAATCTTGAGATTTTGCTTTAATATTTCCACATAATGATCTTCATGCTGCCACCTACTGAGATAAGTGCACCAGTCCCTCTTGCAGCAAAATACCCCCACAGCATGATGCAACCAATTCCATCCTTAACAGTTCATAACTTTATGAGTGCAAGTCCAATCCAAATCATTCAAATTTTGTTGTCTTTATAATAGAACAAGTTTTTGCTTTTGGATGAAAAAAACAACAGTGTCCAGCCATTGAGCATCATGGCTAAGATAATATGACACTGCCTTGTGAAACATATGGAAATAAATCACTGCCACACCCACACCTCAGCGGTTCAGTACTCAGACTTGGCTCTAAATTATTTTTGGAAAATGTTTACTTTTGTACATTTTCCATATCACATATCTAAAATATTCCCAAGAAAACAAATTGTGAGGATAAAACACCAACACACAATGCTTCTTCACACATCATTGGCTGACCAATTTGAGAATCAGCCAATCCCGGAGTGCCATTCGTTTTCCTTGATGCTGATTGGCTGAACCCCCAAGAGTGGATATGAAGATAGTTCTGCAGTAGAACTACTGTAAATGTATATTAAACTACTAAAACAGGCAGTTTTTTGGAGTATTTGGAGATTCCTTCCATTTGTTCTTGAATAAAGAGTGCATCATTATATCACCCGGCTGATAAATCGGCCCAGATTTCCTTCATTTTGGGAGATCAGTGATCAACTGATACTCAGAAGTGAAACCAATGTTATCTTCTTCTACAAAGGTCAGATAATCAGTCACTGTCAGGTCACATCTGCACAACTGTGATCAACAACAGTCGTCCAACTGTTGCCATTTTACAGACTTTGTTGCTATATTTAGCGACTTTTCAGACAAAAAAAAAAAAAAAACAGTATTAGCGGTTTGACTACCAGAGCCGAAATGTGATGAGTGAATACCTGATGGAAGCCGAGGTAATCCTGGATGGTGTGAGAGCAGAAGAAGATGTTTCCTTCAGACGTGACCACCAACACGAAGCCGTTCAGAGCCTGCAGAGAGAACAGCATCTGCTCCTTCATCATGCAGTGATTCTGTTCAGTGCGGTGTCAGAGTCCAAATTAGGTGAAACACATGAAGGGAAACATGAATCTGGTTCTCTGGATGTGGAATAATCCCATCTTTAGATCAGCTTACTCCAATGTTTTGTTTTCATTGGATGGAAAAGGCATAAGCGTAATCTGTTTGCAACCTCTGATTCACCCTGAGCTTTTTTGACTCAATCAGACTCCAGTTGGATAAAAAAGCCTTCAGATAAGAGAGAAGAAATGGGCCAGCGGCGGATAAAACAGGATAAAAGACAAAGCAAACTGCAACAGAGGAGATGAGACTTCAACCCCAGGCTGACAGGGAGGAGGAAGCATCGGAGCGGAGGTCAGGTCAGGAGCAGGAGGAGGAGGTCACCGATGGATGACTAACACCTCCATCGCCATCTTCAAGGAGCCTCAGGGTTCAGTGAGGAGGTGATGACACTGAATCCAGATCCGTCTCACTGATGAAGATCATGTTTACAACCATCAGCAGAACCAGCTCCTCATCCGATCCGACACATTTACTCCGCTTCTCATTTCCATCTTTTTTCCAACTCTTGGTTTGAGCATCAGACTCAGGCTGCTGAATAATTCACAGGTTGAGCAAAGAGGGTCAGAAATCTGATTTATATACTTTTATAATAAAATTCACACCTGGCTTCTGGCTTAAAGTCAAATTTTAGTGAAAATTTGTACAATTTGTAGCAATGGAAAAAATAAAACTTCTCCAAAGAGCACCAGTTCTGATCCAATGTGAGAGCAAAAAAACAACAAAAATAAACCAAAAAAATATTTCCATTTTCCCAATTTTTCCGCTTTTTCTTCTTGGGAAGATTTCTTGTAACATTATGACTTTTTGTAAAACATAAAATCTTATCCTGGCCCTCACATCTTGTGCTGAATTCAAAGTCCAAATAAATAGATGCCGTAAAATGCAGCTGTAAAGCAAGATGGCCGCCACTGGTTTCACTCAGGAGTGCATTATTAAAAAACAAAATACATACAGAATTTGTGTTCCTGCCCTGCTGTGCAGAGCCGCCTCTCCTCCATCAGACCAAAACAAGCAGCAAAGCTTCACCAACATGTTGTTGAGACCCTGAGGGTAACAGAGGAACCCACCTGAAGCAGAAGCTCGCCCTCTGATATCCTGCCCTCTGCAGCTCCCGGCGTCGTGCCGCTACCGTCTCCATCGCTGCTCTTGCTGATGCCATTGGGAGGTTGGTGCTTCAACGCCTCTGTGGGAGGAGACAGGAATGAGTTAGAGACACTGCACCAAAGGTTCCTTTTGGGGTTTTAAGAATCTATAATTAAAACTCACCAAGTAAATAACTAAAATTATCCCATGAGCTCTTCAAGGACCTTGTAGAAAAGTAAGACTTTCAGCTGCTTCCATCCACAGCCTCATGTTTCACACTATAATCAAAGTAAACCAAAATCTGCTGGTTCCCTTCCATCAGATCCTTCTTGTTTCACCTGAGCAGCCATATTCCTCCATGACCCTAAATGCGTTAGCATCTTATATGCTTCCTGAAAGACCGGCCCACAGTATGATGCTGCCACCACCAAGCTTGCTACCGTGTTGAAAGCTACAGGATTTTGTTTCCCAGAGGTGTATGTCATCCAGTCCAACCGGTGTTTTGCTGTTCTGAAATTGCAAAAATTTCTCCGGTTTATTGATAATTTTCTGCAAAAATGGTCAAAAATGTTGAATTATTGTGATTCTAACTACTACCTGCAGATGGCAGTATTTCTTAATTCACTGTCAACTTATGTATATAAAATCTGTGATCAATACAGCAAGTAACAAAAACTGACAACTTTAAAGAATAAAAATATTTGTGTCCAACTCATCTGCTGGTAATTTTTCTCATTTTTTTGTTCTAAATTTTGATTTTTATTCCATTTGGTGAAGAAGGAAGTTCGGTTCAGCGACTTTTTCACAGGTTTTCGCGTCATTGGTTCAGAAATAGAAACAAACAAACAAACAAAAAATCATATTTGATTTTGAATTAAGCAAAGTATTACATACAAAGGTTCAGGTTTTGTTCTATTAAGGTTTCTTGACACCAATATCTAATCATAAGACAGTAAAATCTTTAACTTTTCATCGTTTTTAACGCCTAATTGGAAGTGAAAGGTAAAGCTGAATATTCAGAAAAGATGGCATGTTTTAAAAAGACTGAAGTGACTCCTTTGTGCCCTTTGACCTTTAATACACTCTATGCTTTCTAAAGCAGTAGGTTCAGACATTAATAGAAGGGGAAGTCTTTGAGAATCCAGAGGTCAGGGGTCAAGCCTTCTACTGAACCTGATCCAGATTCGCCACAGAGGTTAAAACCTTTGAAGCTGATCTTTTTATTTCCAACAGCAAACATCACCATGGATGCGGCTCAGTCTTGCTACAATAGCAGCATTTCATCTGGACTGTCAATAATTCAGAGCTGGAGGAGGCAGAACGGACTTTTTAACCGCCTGACGTCAGGAACGGAAACTGAGGGGAAGAAAAACCGCCTGAGGCGAGCGACGGCGAATGGGAAGGGACGTGTGTTGGCACAACGGAGAGCGACGAGCATGAAAACATCCATTAAAAACGTCATAACAGACGGCGGCGAGCAGAAACACACTAGCCTGGTGAGGACAGGACGTCACTGATGGACAGAACGGAGATCTGCGTTCTGCAGCTGAACCTAATTTGAGCGACAGTTCATCAGCAGCTGTTTGAGGGGACGATGACACACACCATGACCTGAATAACCCCCATGCTACGCTACACTACGCTAACGACGCTGCAGACCGGAATGAATTATTCAGAAAAGAAGAGCAACTAAAACGGCTCGCTGTTTCTGTCTCCCTAATTTTTGACGTTTAATGTAATGTTTCTCATATATATACATACAGGACAATCAACATTTAGTTAAAACTCATAAGTACGTTTCTGGTGAGGAGGTGAACAGGTTGTTCAGAGGGTTTGGATGGTTTGATGAGAGAAACAGAACCACAGCAGCTGGAAATGGAACATGTGTTGTAGTTTTGGTCCCAAATCTAACAGTCTACCAGATTATCAAGTGTGAAACCAGTGTTAGTGTCGATTCATCCAAAGGTTCTTCTCATCACCCCCAATTCAACGTTCACACTCACAAGTGAAAATGGCTGGAAACAAATGCACAATTATACAACCGTACATTTTTGAAAAGCATTAGTAGAGCCTCCTGGACAACTAATGAGAATGCAGCAAGTGGTTCCTGGATGGTAAGTTGGCAACAAAACACTTGTTTTTTCCAGCAGCCATTGTACAGAGCATACAGCGCTAAAACCAGATAAATAAAGATGTTGGGGTTGCTAGGTAATTGGCTGGGCTTGGATGGGGTTTCCAAGGAAAGTGATTCAACAATTAGGAGGTTTATGAAACAGCTCATTTTCCAGTCACCAAAAAACATGAACTGATTGCCTAAAAACAGCTGGATGGTTGTTTTTAAGAGCTCAGACTGATTTTAGAAGCAGCAGAAACCCAAAATGAAGTATAAAAATGTACAAAATATGAATTTTACGTAACAGATCCTCTTTAACTTTCTGACTGTGACCTCATGAGAAAACTCCTCTGATCTTCCCAGGTTCTTGTCCCAACACTGCAGTTTTTCTGCAGGATGCCGGCAGAGAGCGGACTGTACTTTGTTCACGCTGCGCCCCCCTCCCTTTAAAGCCCCATAAGCCTCCCCTGAGTGGATTATCCCCCCACGTTTCTGTTCTTTCATCTCCTCAGCGCCCGCAGTAATGGGTCCGTCTCCCCAGACCTACATTACTGGTCGGCTCAGCCTTCAGGACAGGGTCGGCTCCTGGCCACGGGCGAGAAGAGGCCGAGTCCTGGTGGGTTTCTCTGTTGTCTGGATGGAAGGAGGTCGAGCAGAGTTCAGCCACTTAGATGGAGATGGAGGCTCTGACCTAATTCTGACATGGAGGGCTGGATGTGTGTTCAATATAAACCCTCTATTAAAATGTTCCCCACATGAAGAGCCGTTCTGGTTGAGAACGTTGGAAGATCCGGTGGTTTTTGGAAGAATTTGGACCTGAAAACATCTAACTAGGTCTGTCAACACTAAGACTTTAACTCATGTGATTAATCTAAAAGGTTTAACCTTTTAGATTGACCTAAAGCCTCTTACAAAGTTTACAGCAGAGTTTACAATTTGACATTTCAAAAATAAATTAGCATAATAAAACACTCATTTTGCTGCTAGATGAAGAACTTTTGGTTTTGATTTATTTAGTAAAGCTACACTGAAAAGACTTTTTTGTCTGACGAGTCACATGATCAACAACCAGAAGTTGCCACTGGTTCAAACCATGAAGAAGAAGAAAACAGGAAGTAGCTGCAGGATCATGGTGCAGCGTGTTTTAATGATTTATTACGGGAACAAACTTATTCATGTGATTTTAATTGCATTTCTTATTGCAAAATTGTGGGGGGGGAGGGGTTTCACATGAGCTGAACATTGACAAAGTTTTGCACACATTTGTAATGGAAAGGCAGCTGCTGTCTAATTCTGTGGTCAATGAGGAATTGTTGACCACAGAACATGTTTGGTTTGAGACAATAAAACATTTTCTTAAAAAATGCATATTAATTTTCAAGCTTAGAAAGTTAATCAACGTATAGAGTGCAATTAATCTGATATAAAAAAAATTAAAACTAGTTTTATCCTGCAGGTGTGTGTCACAATAATCAATAAATCAGTTAATCAGTTAATCAGTCAATCACATGAAAAATTTAAGCAAGCTCAATAATTTCCATTTTAATGATTTATTGTTTTTCTCTTTTCCTTACCAAAATGAAAATAGGAATTCAATTAATTTTATTTGTTGTTTTTGTTGTTTCTTTTGGATATTTAAAATGTCTTCTAGTTTCAGTGTTAAATGTTTATTAGAATTTATTAGAGTTTATTGATCTTTGACAACATTAAAATTATATTACTTGGAAAAGGTTTCAAAACAACATTATCGTTTATTGCAATAAACTTATCAAAAATCAGCCTCCTATGTATGTGTGTATGTGTGTGTGTGTGTGTGTGTGTGTGTGTGCGTAGAACCGACTGTTCTTCAAGCTCATGTTAATATCAACACTTTAAGACTCACAGTGGAGCCAAATCTAAGCTAAAGTAGCTAAAAACAGCTAAAAGCAGGTGGAGACTCGGTTCGTTTTCACTGATCAGAATCAAGGCGGTTCGTTTCTGAAACCCGAGCCTCTGTCTCGTCTCGACCAGCTTCGCTCAGTGTGTCTCTGCACGTTCCTCACCTGAGAAGAAGCTCTTGGTGCGCAGGTAGCTGACACTGAGCCTCAGGATGGACAGCTTGTCCAGGCTGGAGATGACCTCCTCTGGGAAGGGCAGCAGGCTGGCCAGCCGGTCCAGTTCTGAGTTCAGCCGGTCGCGGTGCCGCTTCGATGGGTTGGTTTTGGTTCCCTCAGCGGGAACTGGTTTAACTCTGGAGGTCAGGAAATACCAGCATCAGGAAAAAACGAAATCCTGCACACCAACCATTTTGCATGAAGGTTGAAATATGTGGTGAGTTCTGATGAATGCTGGTTGGACTGAAGTTTATTTTGGGATTTCAGAGTAAAGAGGCATGGATGCATCAGTAAAAAAAAAGAAAAGAAAAAGCTGTAAAATATCAATCCATCCATTTTCTTACACCCTTGTCCCTTAGTGGGGTCGGAAGGGTTGCTGGTGCCTCTCCAGCTGACGTTCCAGGCAAGAGGCAGGGTCACCCTGGTTGCCAGTCTGTTGCAGGGCAACACAGAGACACACAGGACAAACAACCATGCACACACACACCTAGGGAGAATTTAGACAGACCAATTAACCTGACAGTCATGTTTTTGGACTGTGGGAGGAAACCAGAGTACCCAGAGAAAACCCACACATGCACAGGGAGAACATGCAAACTCCATGCAGAAAGACCAGGACCAGTAATTGAACCCAGAACCTTCTTGCTGCAAGGCAACAGCTCTACCAACTGTGCAGCCCTCTGTAAAATGATCTGTGATTTAAAAATAGAAAAGACCTCTGACATTATGGTCAGGAACAAAAATCTAAAACATTACAAAAGAAAAATTATCCACAAGAAGCAAAAAATAATCAGCACATGGATGAAAGGATTAGACAAAAAATGAATCCAAACAGAGAAAAACAGCAAAATATCAAGAAGAGACAAAAACATATTATATAATGACAGAGCATTCACAAAATGATAAACAGGTTTAAATAAAGAACTGATATATTTAGTTAGAAAAAAACACAAAATGATCAGAAAAGTCACAAGAGTCTAGAAAATAATCACATAGATGATTGAAGAAATCTCACAACTGTCATATCTAAAGAGGAAAAAATATTTACAAAACCATAATAACACAAATAAATACAAAAAGAGGTAATAAATACCCACATCCAGATTAAAAATCTTAATTTCTGGTACAGGAATCACTAAATAATCAGAATGTACAACAGAAACATTCAGAGTAACGCTGTGGGGCCTCCTGCGCCCCGGGGCTCTAATATCTCTAGATCCGCTCCTGGATAATCTGATAATTAATGACGAGATAATTAACTGTTTGACCGGAGTGGCGCTTCCACTGCGACCCACAGGGGGCGCTGTGCGGCCTCATAAGTCCATTACAGGGCGATAATCCCATGTTTACAAACTGTCTGCCGCTGCTAAACGGGGACGACTTAAAGTGTAACTAATACGTCTTACATGTCCACAATTAGTGACGGGCAGCCTTCCTTCATCTGCGCACTTTTAGAACTCACCCTCTTTGCGCCGGTTTTCTGCGCTTCCTCCCAGCGTACATGTTTGCGTTCATTCAGGATCAGTTCAGAGTCGGCGAAGCGGGATCCGTTCCAGACAATCCGCTGGCGCTGCAGCGACGTTTCTCAGTTTCCACTGCGCTGGTTTTACTCATTCCGCACCGGTACCGTCAGAAACAGCGCCAGAAGTCCGACTGCAGCAGCAATTACTGCACAAAACCGGGAGTCCAACCGGAGCCCAGGTGGTTCTCTCTGTTTGCGCGCAGTCAGGAAGGTTTCTGGCTCAGTTTTGTTGGTGTGCGTCAGATCCAGACGGCGCGTTAAAGCATCCCGGAACCGGGTGAACTCATCCCGGTGGAGTTCAGGCTCCTGCCTCCATATGCGCCTCGTCCTCCTCTCCCTCCTCCTCCTCCTCCTCCAGGATCTCTGCTGCTCTGCGGCCGGAGCGCGCTTCCAGTGATCTGATAAGACCACGGGAGCGCGCGCGTGACGTCAGAGTGAAAATTATGTTGAATTGAACTTTGAAAAATGACAGAAATATTCAGTCAGCAGATTTCTGGTTTTAGACCGGAAGTTAAATCACTTTAAAATAAAAGTTTACACAAAGTTTTATTTGATTAAAGTCAGCTGCAACCACGTTCTCTAACAGAACGTTCTCTAACAGTTCCCTGGAGGTAAACTGTATAACATTTTGAAAATCTCCATGAAACGTTTTGCTAAAGTTCTGTTCAGGTTGATCGGCTTTACAGAACCTTTAAGAAGCAAACTTTGGTTCCAAAAGCATTCGGGAGCACTACCGTATTGGGTTTTAGACAATAAAATGAATATTTTCTTATTTAAAAAAAAAAATACTTAAATTGTATTCTATTCTTCTATTATAGAAAAAAATGCAGAAGTGGCAACTTTTTATCGTCAGAATTATCAATTACTAAAATAATAATTGGTTACAGACGTAGATTTTATTGAAAACTAGGAATGCTGTAATAAGGTATAAACTTTGTGGTAAGTACAGATCCGACATAAACACAGGACACTAAAACTGTTTAACAACTGTGGTGCTATTTTTATTTGACACCTCAAGACCTCAAGCTGACATTGTCCAACCTTTATTTATGAAAACTATTCTTCTTCTGTAGTTCACAAAATAAAAAAATAACTTCCTAAACTACCAGATACCAAAATAACACAAATGTTCCTGCAGTGATGCACGGTGGAGGCAGCTTCATGACTGATGCAGCTGAAAATAACAGGAAACCATTAAAGGCTGAACTGGGAGCAACACTGATGCCACAACTGCCTTAAAGTGGTTACACTGCCACCTGGTGGACACAGGGTACCATCACACTCAACTGCTTTATGTACATTTTAGATTTTTTTAAAAATAAATCATTAATTTTTAGATAAAGCTGGAGAAATCAGAGCAAACATTGAGCTGGATAAGGAATAATATTCCATTAACTAGTTTGATTAATTAAAAAATAATCAATAAGGTGTGTAAACCTGCAAAATAAAAGTTTAAATCACTTTGGAGATGTGTTGATTTTTGGCCTATCCTGTGTACGAGATGCACTTGAATGCACCATGAAAGCGCAGTGCAACCACAGGTACAATTTGCATATTCAAACCAAATTTTAAGTAAGATTAACAGTAGTTGTGTGATCCCTCCTGAACAGTCCTAAATGGGCTGAGCAGAGCTCCGTACAGCCGGATCTGGACTGCAGCTCATTTCTGCTCCAGTTTCAAGAGATCCAGATCCGATCCAGTTCCGTTTCGGATCGTTTTGTAATGAAATAAAACCTTGAGCCGATCTGCAGTGATCAGATCACCTTTAATATGGTGGAGATTTACAGTCTGACTCAAACACTCAGATACAGATTTAAAGGTCAAATATTGAGACACAACAAAGAGAAAAAAAAATACACGGGAGCAGGAGGTTATATATGAGCTGTGCAGAAAATGTACAAAATAACAGAGGCGTGGGTCAAATAAAGGCAATACATTATTACGATACAGGATATATGAAAGATTACACATATGAATGTATGTACAAACACAGATAGATACTGCATAATGGAGGCTTCCTTAGGTCTGAAGCATATAGGTCAAATATTGAAGACTTTTTATAGTGTAAGAGAGAGTAACAATATATATTTATATCTCTATACATAGAATACTTTGTGAAACAAAGGCACTGACTGAGGATGAAGCGCTTCATGCTGGGTTTGGATTTCTAACTGAATCTGAACAAACGTTCGGCTCCATGAGGAAACGCTCAGGGAGTTTCATCCATTTCCAGAAGCGCTGAATGCTGGACAACTACATTTCCCAGAGTTCCATCTCTGACTTGTGCAAAACATTTAAACCAACAGGAAACCTGGAGCAGATTGGATAAACCTTGCGGTGAGACCTGAGCGCGCGTTTGTGGTTAAAAATGTTTAAAAAACGGTTTCATTTAAGCCTGGATGTTGACCTGAACGTTCCGGAAAATGTTAATCATGCTACATTCCCTTTGGTATCCTCAGGAGTAAAGCTTCTTAGATGGCTTTGGTTTCAAAAGTTTGGTTCAATTCAAGTCTGTTTCCTCTAAAATCTGATGAAAACGATTTTTTTTTTTCTTATTCTGGAAGAAGCGCTACTAAAGTTGGCTCAGTTTGGGCTGAACTGTTAAAACCATGTCAATTAAAAGGCATCTATGAATGAGATTTTCCATTTATTTTCCTTATTTTATATATACATTAGCTGCCTTACACTGTCTTACTTCTGCATTTTGCTGCTGGACGGGTTGAAGGATATGGAGACACAGAGGAGGATGTGAGCCTTGCTAAAATAAACTTTTATCTTTAAATCTAGTGCAAACAGAGCGCAGCGAGAGTTACCATTTAAAAATTAAGTGCTAAAGTTTTAATTTGTGCCAGGTTAGTTTTATAAAGTGGCTCCAGGAATCTAATCCTAAATGTTTCTGTGCTTTGGCAAATCAAACACCTTAAAGTGAAACAAATCTCAAAGTTTGGCTTTAAACTAATAAAGTAAATTTGGTCAATTTTTAAATATTTTCCCTTTTTTTTTATTTTTTTTAATCTTTTTTTCTTTTTAAAGCTCCATCAGTTTAAGGCACCGTCTGTATTTTACCCCCCCTGACAAGAAAAGAACAAAACAACAGAAGAAAAAACTAAAATAAACTAAAACGAAAGGAAGAGAAGAGAAAGATCTGGCTCAGAGACGAAGCTTTAAAATATACAAACAAGCAGCTGTTTTCACTGAATCGACTCGACTTCCAGGCTCGTAGTAGGATGATGACGTCACTCTGTTGTGCGTTTATGTTCATGGTTTTTATATTATACCCTGTCTGCTTGCAAAGCAAATCTTCCCCGCTGCGGGACAGTTGAAATGAACTCAATGGAGACGGATTAAAACAGCAACCAAACAACCAACCAGTGACTCGTCGACCCGGCTCGGCGTTCAGGTCGGAGCGGAACATTTGTGCGCTGAACACGACAGCGGGAAAAACACGCGGCTGGTTCAGTGTTCTCGTCCTTTTCTTTTTTTTTTTTAAATGGAGCTAAAATGGGAAACAAATGAGTGGAGCTGTGGAGTGCAGTACCACCTTTGGCCTCTAGGCGTCGACTTGGATTAGGAGTCACTCAGGTTTGTAACTGCTGCCCCCTTGTGGTGAACCAAACAGCTCGCATTCTGTCCTGTTTTACTTAAATTCACTTCCAACCACCTCAAACTGCCTGTGTGCATCACCAGCGATAAAAAGTGTTTTAAATGAATGTTTTTAATGCTTTATGAACGCTCCACACGTCGTTTTGTTGCTTCTCACCGTTAAATCTGAAGGAAAAATGACTCAAAATATTTCTCTTCCATTTTTATGGGTTAATTTGAAGACTCTTGATACCTATATGAGGAAGTATTACAATAAAATAGATGCTGATCATAAAAATTATTTAATAAAAGAGGAAATATTTCTCCAGCTGTGATAAATCGTCCTGATTGTCTTCTTGAGCCAACACCACCAAACCTGAACTTGTCCTTCGCCCGTTCTTCAGTCTAACCCTCGTTAGTCGCTCCAGTCTTTACGGTTTTCCACGGATGAGTCCGAGTTTCAGTCCAAGTTGGAGTCCAGACGTCCCGGCGGTCCTATTTGTTCTCTGTCAGGCAGGTTTTTCCGTTGGGCAGCGAGGTGAAGGGGAATCCTCCGTTCCCAACGATGGGACGGTTGTCCATCTGAGGAGAAAAAACATATCAACTCAGAGACCTGGAACGATCTGAAGTTTACAAAACTGAGCCATCGGTTCAGGAAACCTGTGGTAAACTTTGTATTTTCCCAATTTAACAGAATCATTTGGGTAATAAAGCCGAGAGATTTAGTCCAATCTAGAAAGCTTAGCAGATGTTGACCACCAGGGGGAGCAAAAATACCTTTCTATCTGGAAACTGGTTTTCTAAGTTTCATGGTAGATAAATTTCCATTTATTATGATAAATTCATACAAATGATTTTTAAAAACCTCAAACTGTCCAATTTGTCTCATGTCTTTACTATTTACTATTCTTCTACATGAATGAGCATCAATACATTTCAATTAATTTGAAAATATGTTTAAATGCAGATACTGAGTCCAGTTTATTGATAAAAAAAAAAAAAACCCACTACTTTATGTGACTGGTGTCATAAATAAGAATATTAGTGATAGGAATGGTTTTAAGAGCTGAACATTTACTGTTATTTTATTTCACAATCCTAACTGCTGAAGTTTTACATGTTTTAGTTTTTCTTCTCATTTTAAAAAAACTCAAACATTATTTGCAAAACTAAAAATCTTAAAAGGAAATTTCTTTAGAATTGAACTGAACATCAAATTAATAATTATTAATAATAAATCGTTGTGGCCTAATAACTGTAAAGTCTCTCCAAAGGCCTGATGGGAAAGCGCCACTATAAGCCCTGCCCCCGACTTTGATCAGATAAATTCATGGTGGAACCATAAAAAAATAAATACATAATAAATTAATTTTCAGCATCAGCTGTTAGAGGTTTGAATTTTAACCATTTAATGAAATTTCTGTATAAAATAAATAATTTAATTAATGATTTCATGAATTATTTATTTAATTTTGTCCCTTTTGAGCTTCCATACTTCAGATCAGCGCTGCTGCATAAACAGCCAGTATTTTTTTTTATTTATCAATTCTCATATTTTGGTGCTTGCTGTCCTAGTCAAAGTATGAAGGAGAAGGAGTCAACCTGTGTGTTTTCACTGAAGTGTAGAAAGTGTTGCCGCATCGTCCGGCCGTTGGACTTGACCTGGTAGGTCAACGCCGCCTCTTTATGCGATGGCAGTGCTGCCGCCACAGCGCCACCTGCAGGCAGCGCCTGGTAGTAGCAGGCGGCTTTGGCCTGCAAGTGGAAGGAGTCCGGGTCGGTTCTGGCCTGGCCGTGATTGACGCCGTTGGGAAGTAGCGTGGCGGCCGCGGTTCTGAACATGCAGTCCAGCTGGTCGGGGAGCGGACTGGGCTCGGGGGTTTTGAAGGCGTTCTGGATGGTGGGGTTGGGCTGGAACCCGGACAGCGGCGGCTGGGCGCCAGCGCCACTTGAAATATTCGGGGTATATGGTTCTACAAAGTTCTGGGCTGGGCCGGACTCGCCCCACTGGGAGCCTTTAAAGATAAACACCGGGTTGACGGTTCCACCCGCGTTCTGGTCCGGGTCCGTTAAGTCTGTAGGGCTGCTTTTAAAAACTTGGTGCTGACGACACGAAGGGTTAAAGGTCATGTTTGTGGAGCTGCCCAGCTGAAGTGAAGACGGAACCGGAACCTGCAGGCCATTGAGCCCAGCAGAGGCCATGGGAGGGAAGTCCAGGTGGCTGAGCTTGGCCGACCCAGAGAGAGGCGGCGGCTGGATCTGGTTCTGGATCTGGTTCTGGATCTGGTTCTGGATCTGGACGGGCCAGCTGAAGTCCTGCTGCCCGGCCGGCTCTGGGTTGTGGTTCTGGATCTTGTCCAGCGGTTCGGGGAAGGCCAGGCCGCCCTCGCTCTGCAGCTGCTCTGCCACGTAGGTCAGGATGTCGCTGCTCAGGATGTCGTTCAGGTCGTCCTTGAACACCTGGTTGCCGGTGGTGAAGTTGATCAGCGAGTTCTCCCAGCTCTGCAGCTCCTCCGGCCCGACGTCCACCGCCTCGATCAGGTCTGCGTCGCCGAACAGCGACTCCAGAGTCTCCACCATGTCCTGGATGGTGGGGTCCACGCGGAGCAGCGGCACGCCGGGCGCCGGCTCCGCCTGCAGCTCTTGGGGGACGCTGACGGTGGCGTGCGTGTCCTGGAACGCCGCGTCGCTCAGCGAGCTGATGCCGTTGGGGCTCTCGTGCTTGCAGTAGGCAGCGCGGTCCTGGCTCAGCAGGCAGCCCAGCAGGGAGTTGGAGTTGCTGGGTTCTCCCTCCATCTTCCGGAGCTTGGGCGCGGAGCAGAGGTCCGGGACTTCCAGGCTCAGCGGCAGGTCGTACAGCTGCGCCTCGCCAGTGGCGAAGTTGAAGGGCAGCTGCAGCTGGCGCAGGCGCAGCTGCTCCTCCCCCTCCTCGTTCCTGCAGAGTGACAAAAGCAGCCGGGTCAGGACCAGAGCCACGGAGAAGTCTGAGTCTTCGGTCCGGACCAGAAGGACTCACGTCAACGCTCGCTGCCGCGCCACGATGAACTCTGGCCGCCCGTCCTTATAGACCAGCCGGGCGTTGGACTGGACCCAGACCCAGCGCCGATCTTTGGTCAGCAGTCTGAAGAAGGTGAAGCCGGTTTCTCCGGTTCTCATCACTGCAGACAAGAAACACGATTTAAATCACCAGCATTTAATACAACGGATCAAATTCATCAGGATACATCGACTGACATGTACCAGTTATCAATAAAGTGGATCAATATCTACAAACATTCACCCTTATTAATTGAAATGTATCAATATTTATGAAAATGATCAATAGTCACTATTTTTAACTCCAAATATTGTCAATATCTATAAAAATTTTTATCAAATGTTATCAAAATGTTTCCATATTCATAAAATTTGATCAAGATTTATCAATGTTTATTAAAACAACAAAAGTGTATGATAATGTATCAATATGCATAAAATGATCTGAATGATTCTGGAACATTTAGTAGTTTGTAGTTCCATTTACTTCGTAGATGCTTGTCGGCGCAGTACATCATGTCGGCGGCGTGAATGAAGCTGTAGCCTGAACCCTTCATGGAGATCTCCACCTCGTTGTAGCCCAGAACGATCTTCCCTCTGTGGACACAAACACACGTCAGCTTCCTGCAGCGGCGGCTCGTCGTCCTGATGGCCGGTCGGCGGTTTAACTCACCTGCCATCGATGCCGATGGGCGTGAAGTCCAGCTTGTGTTTGGTCTGGAAGATGAGGGTCTTAGTGCGGATCTCCAGGATGGACGGCTGCTGCAGCGGCGTGGCGATGGCGAACAGAGCCAGCTGAGGAGGAACCAGCGACCCGTTCTCCGATACCCGGTTCTGCCCATGGAGTAACTTCAGCCGGCCACGGAAGTTCAGAGCCTGAGGAGGAAGAGACGCAGCTCAGAGCGACAATCTGCACGGCGGCTTCAGGAAGAACAGGAGCAGCATCTTACTAGGAAACCAGACGAGTTGTCCAGCAGGCAGCGGAAACGACAGCAGAAGTTTCTCTCCAGGAAGGACGAGTTCTCAGGAGGGATGGTCTGGAGGTCGTAGGCCACCACGTTGGTGCTGATGTCAGCGCTGTTCTGCTCACCTGGACGGGCGAGGGAGCAGACAACACAGTCAGGAAGCTTCAAACTAGATTTAGTTCTTAAAAAAACCCTGACGTTTTTCTGCAAAACATCATGTAAAAACAATAAAACCTATAAAAAAAACAAAAAGAAAGAAGAGAAGCCAAACAGGAAAGTGAGCAACAAGAAGGACTACAGCTAAAGAAGCAAACATCATTTAAAACAAGAAATAAAAAGAAGCAAACATAATTTAAAACGAGAAATAAAAAGAAGCAAAACCAAAGTAAACAAAACTGAAGTAACCAAAATATCAGAAAAAAATGTCAAACAAAACCTTCTTCCATAAAAAAAAGGAAAGAAAGAGATGCAGATAAAGGAAACAAAGTGTTTTTGAAATGCATCTCCAACCCACAGAGAGAAAACTCTGAATCATAACAATGAATCAGAGTGAAATTTATGTAAAACAAGCAAATTACAAGCAAAGCAAACATAGAAAAACAAACAAAACAAGGCTGGTTGGAAGAGCAGAGAGAAAACAGAAAAAAAGAAAAACATTTAAACTAAACACAAAACAGATCCAAAGCTGAAGAACAGACAATAGAACAACTGAAAACCAGCAAAGAAAACAACAACAAACAAAAAATAAAGATGAATAATCAGTGCAAAGTCATTCATTAAGTCCTGTGAATGTAAAAGGAAACTGAACAGCAGAGTGAGGATGAATGGTGCGTGCGTGAGGCGTTCAGGTGCATATTCCTGTGTCAGACTTACTGGGACTCTCAGAGCCGTCTGCATCGGGGTTGAAGGAGAAGTGAAGCTGGCGTCTGAAGAGCGCGCGGTCGTCTGCGTGGATCAGCTCAAACACGCTCTGATGGACGACGTCCGACTGAATGACAACAACAAATCAGTCAAATGTTTCTGTGAGTCCGGCGACCCCTGGCGTCTGTGTGCTAAACATCTAAAACACGGAGGTTGGTTCCTGCTTTCATCTCCCCCTCAGCAGATCTCAGATCAGCTCCAGAAGAGCTAATCACTAATCGCTACAGCAGCTGGTTCGCTCCAGCAGCTGCTGCAGACTTCCTGGATCAGCTGGAAACACACACCGTGTTGTGTGTTTGTGTGATCCACGTGTTTCCCCCCCGGGAACAGTTTTTTTATCCCCCACCCCCAGCCTCAGATTGCAGACATGTTTAACCCCGGTTCAAACGGATGTGTTTACGAGTCAAGAGTTCAGAGCCGACAAAGAGGTTCAGTTCTCACGCACTCTCA
Organism: Poecilia formosa; assembly: GCF_000485575.1. Taxonomy (NCBI): domain Eukaryota; kingdom Metazoa; phylum Chordata; class Actinopteri; order Cyprinodontiformes; family Poeciliidae; genus Poecilia; species Poecilia formosa. The sequence continues at coordinate 134,151 of NW_006800510.1, forward strand.
TGTGATTCAGTGCAAGTGTGTGTCGGAGTGTGTGTGTGTGCGTGTGTCAGTCAGCATGTAGTCCAGCTGAGACTTCATCTGCCACGCAACTAAAAGCAGAGAAAACACCTGTTTTTAGAGTCCTGATGGCAACAAAACAGCCTAAAAGTTGTATAAACTTTAATCTGAGCATTTATTTACCGGAGGAAATAATAATTAATAACACGTGGACTTTGGAACGCTCCACTTGGACTTTAACTGAGCCAAACACTGAGCTTCTCCAGGTGGGTGAAATTAACGGTGAGCATGTGAGAAAGCTTCTCCTGTGAGCTGATGAGCACGGTGGAGGATGTGTGGTGATCAGGGCCGACTGACCGACGTCTTCCTGATGATCTGAGACGTTGCTGTGAGGAACACCGTTCCTNCCAGTAATTGAACCCAGAACCTTCTTGCTGCAAGGCAACAGCTCTACCAACTGTGCAGCCCTCTGTAAAATGATCTGTGATTTAAAAATAGAAAAGACCTCTGACATTATGGTCAGGAACAAAAATCTAAAACATTACAAAAGAAAAATTATCCACAAGAAGCAAAAAATAATCAGCACATGGACGAAAGGATTAGACAAAAAATGAATCCAAACAGAGAAAAACAGCAAAATATCAAGAAGAGACAAAAACATATTATATAATGACAGAGCATTCACAAAATGATAAACAGGTTTAAATAAAGAACTGATATATTTAGTTAGAAAAAAACACAAAATGATCAGAAAAGTCACAAGAGTCTAGAAAATAATCACATAGATGATTGAAGAAATCTCACAACTGTCATATCTAAAGAGGAAAAAATATTTACAAAACCATAATAACACAAATAAATACAAAAAGAGGTAATAAATACCCACATCCAGATTAAAAATCTTAATTTCTGGTACAGGAATCACTAAATAATCAGAATGTACAACAGAAACATTCAGAGTAACGCTGTGGGGCCTCCTGCGCCCCGGGGCTCTAATATCTCTAGATCCGCTCCTGGATAATCTGATAATTAATGACGAGATAATTAACTGTTTGACCGGAGTGGCGCTTCCACTGCGACCCACAGGGGGCGCTGTGCGGCCCCATAAGTCCATTACAGGGCGATAATCCCATGTTTACAAACTGTCTGCCGCTGCTAAACGGGGACGACTTAAAGTGTAACTAATACGTCTTACATGTCCACAATTAGTGACGGGCAGCCTTCCTTCATCTGCGCACTTTTAGAACTCACCCTCTTTGCGCCGGTTTTCTGCGCTTCCTCCCAGCGTACATGTTTGCGTTCATTCAGGATCAGTTCAGAGTCGGTGAAGCGGGATCCGTCCCAGACAATCCGCTGGCGCTGCAGCGACGTTTCTCAGTTTCCACTGCGCTGGTTTTACTCATTCCGCACCGGTACCGTCAGAAACAGCGCCAGAAGTCCGACTGCAGCAGCAATTACTGCACAAAACCGGGAGTCCAACCGGAGCCCAGGTGGTTCTCTCTGTTTGCGCGCAGTCAGGAAGGTTTCTGGCTCAGTTTTGTTGGTGTGCGTCAGATCCAGACGGCGCGTTAAAGCATCCCGGAACCGGGTGAACTCATCCCGGTGGAGTTCAGGCTCCTGCCTCCATATGCGCCTCGTCCTCCTCTCCCTCCTCCTCCTCCTCCTCCAGGATCTCTGCTGCTCTGCGGCCGGAGCGCGCTTCCAGTGATCTGATAAGACCACGGGAGCGCGCGCGTGACGTCAGAGTGAAAATTATGTTGAATTGAACTTTGAAAAATGACAGAAATATTCAGTCAGCAGATTTCTGGTTTTAGACCGGAAGTTAAATCACTTTAAAATAAAAGTTTACACAAAGTTTTATTTGATTAAAGTCAGCTGCAACCACGTTCTCTAACAGAACGTTCTCTAACAGTTCCCTGGAGGTAAACTGTATAACATTTTGAAAATCTCCATGAAACGTTTTGCTAAAGTTCTGTTCAGGTTGATCGGCTTTACAGAACCTTTAAGAAGCAAACTTTGGTTCCAAAAGCATTCGGGAGCACTACCGTATTGGGTTTTAGACAATAAAATGAATATTTTCTTATTTAAAAAAAAAAATACTTAAATTGTATTCTATTCTTCTATTATAGAAAAAAATGCAGAAGTGGCAACTTTTTATCGTCAGAATTATCAATTACTAAAATAATAATTGGTTACAGACGTAGATTTTATTGAAAACTAGGAATGCTGTAATAAGGTATAAACTTTGTGGTAAGTACAGATCCGACATAAACACAGGACACTAAAACTGTGTTTAACAACTGTGGTGCTATTTTTATTTGACACCTCAAGACCTCAAGCTGACATTGTCCAACCTTTATTTATGAAAACTATTCTTCTTCTGTAGTTCACAAAATAAAAAATAACTTCCTAAACTACCAGATACCAAAATAATACAAATGTTCCTGCAGTGATGCACGGTGGAGGCAGCTTCAGGACTGATGCAGCTGAAAATAACAGGAAACCATTAAAGGCTGAACTGGGAGCAACACTTATGCCACAACTGCCTTAAAGTGGTTACACTGCCATCTGGTGGACACAGGGTACCATCACACTCAACTGCTTTATGTACATTTTAGATTTTTTTAAAAATAAATCATTAATTTTTAGATAAAGCTGGAGAAATCAGAGCAAACATTGAGCTGGATAAGGAATAATATTCCATTAACTAGTTTGATTAATTAAAAAATAATCAATAAGGTGTGTAAACCTGCAAAATAAAAGTTTAAATCACTTTGGAGATGTGTTGATTTTTGGCCTATCCTGTGTACGAGATGCACTTGAATGCACCATGAAAGCGCAGTGCAACCACAGGTACAATTTGCATATTCAAACCAAATTTTAAGTAAGATTAACAGTAGTTGTGTGATCCCTCCTGAACAGTCCTAAATGGGCTGAGCAGAGCTCCGTACAGCCGGATCTGGACTGCAGCTCATTTCTGCTCCAGTTTCAAGAGATCCAGATCCGATCCAGTTCCGTTTCGGATCGTTTTGTAATGAAATAAAACCTTGAGCCGATCTGCAGTGATCAGATCACCTTTAATATGGTGGAGATTTACAGTCTGACTCAAACACTCAGATACAGATTTAAAGGTCAAATATTGAGACACAACAAAGAGAAAAAAAAATACACGGGAGCAGGAGGTTATATATGAGCTGTGCAGAAAATGTACAAAATAACAGAGGCGTGGGTCAAATAAAGGCAATACATTATTACGATACAGGATATATGAAAGATTACACATATGAATGTATGTACAAACACAGATAGATACTGCATAATGGAGGCTTCCTTAGGTCTGAAGCATATAGGTCAAATATTGAAGACTTTTTATAGTGTAAGAGAGAGTAACAATATATATTTATATCTCTATACATAGAATACTTTGTGAAACAAAGGCACTGACTGAGGATGAAGCGCTTCATGCTGGGTTTGGATTTCTAACTGAATCTGAACAAACGTTCGGCTCCATGAGGAAACGCTCAGGGAGTTTCATCCATTTCCAGAAGCGCTGAATGCTGGACAACTACATTTCCCAGAGTTCCATCTCTGACTTGTGCAAAACATTTAAACCAACAGGAAACCTGGAGCAGATTGGATAAACCTTGCGGTGAGACCTGAGCGCGCGTTTGTGGTTAAAAATGTTTAAAAAACGGTTTCATTTAAGCCTGGATGTTGACCTGAACGTTCCGGAAAATGTTAATCATGCTACATTCCCTTTGGTATCCTCAGGAGTAAAGCTTCTTAGATGGCTTTGGTTTCAAAAGTTTGGTTCAATTCAAGTCTGTTTCCTCTAAAATCTGATGAAAACGATTTTTTTTTTTCTTATTCTGGAAGAAGCGCTACTAAAGTTGGCTCAGTTTGGGCTGAACTGTTAAAACCATGTCAATTAAAAGGCATCTATGAATGAGATTTTCCATTTATTTTCCTTATTTTATATATACATTAGCTGCCTTACACTGTCTTACTTCTGCATTTTGCTGCTGGACGGGTTGAAGGATATGGAGACACAGAGGAGGATGTGAGCCTTGCTAAAATAAACTTTTATCTTTAAATCTAGTGCAAACAGAGCGCAGCGAGAGTTACCATTTAAAAATTAAGTGCTAAAGTTTTAATTTGTGCCAGGTTAGTTTTATAAAGTGGCTCCAGGAATCTAATCCTAAATGTTTCTGTGCTTTGGCAAATCAAACACCTTAAAGTGAAACAAATCTCAAAGTTTGGCTTTAAACTAATAAAGTAAATTTGGTCAATTTTTAAATATTTTCCCTTTTTTTTTATTTTTTTTAATCTTTTTTTCTTTTTAAAGCTCCATCAGTTTAAGGCACCGTCTGTATTTTACCCCCCCTGACAAGAAAAGAACAAAACAACAGAAGAAAAAACTAAAATAAACTAAAACGAAAGGAAGAGAAGAGAAAGATCTGGCTCAGAGACGAAGCTTTAAAATATACAAACAAGCAGCTGTTTTCACTGAATCGACTCGACTTCCAGGCTCGTAGTAGGATGATGACGTCACTCTGTTGTGCGTTTATGTTCATGGTTTTTATATTATACCCTGTCTGCTTGCAAAGCAAATCTTCCCCGCTGCGGGACAGTTGAAATGAACTCAATGGAGACGGATTAAAACAGCAACCAAACAACCAACCAGTGACTCGTCGACCCGGCTCGGCGTTCAGGTCGGAGCGGAACATTTGTGCGCTGAACACGACAGCGGGAAAAACACGCGGCTGGTTCAGTGTTCTCGTCCTTTTCTTTTTTTTTTTTAAATGGAGCTAAAATGGGAAACAAATGAGTGGAGCTGTGGAGTGCAGTACCACCTTTGGCCTCTAGGCGTCGACTTGGATTAGGAGTCACTCAGGTTTGTAACTGCTGCCCCCTTGTGGTGAACCAAACAGCTCGCATTCTGTCCTGTTTTACTTAAATTCACTTCCAACCACCTCAAACTGCCTGTGTGCATCACCAGCGATAAAAAGTGTTTTAAATGAATGTTTTTAATGCTTTATGAACGCTCCACACGTCGTTTTGTTGCTTCTCACCGTTAAATCTGAAGGAAAAATGACTCAAAATATTTCTCTTCCATTTTTATGGGTTAATTTGAAGACTCTTGATACCTATATGAGGAAGTATTACAATAAAATAGATGCTGATCATAAAAATTATTTAATAAAAGAGGAAATATTTCTCCAGCTGTGATAAATCGTCCTGATTGTCTTCTTGAGCCAACACCACCAAACCTGAACTTGTCCTTCGCCCGTTCTTCAGTCTAACCCTCGTTAGTCGCTCCAGTCTTTACGGTTTTCCACGGATGAGTCCGAGTTTCAGTCCAAGTTGGAGTCCAGACGTCCCGGCGGTCCTATTTGTTCTCTGTCAGGCAGGTTTTTCCGTTGGGCAGCGAGGTGAAGGGGAATCCTCCGTTCCCAACGATGGGACGGTTGTCCATCTGAGGAGAAAAAACATATCAACTCAGAGACCTGGAACGATCTGAAGTTTACAAAACTGAGCCATCGGTTCAGGAAACCTGTGGTAAACTTTGTATTTTCCCAATTTAACAGAATCATTTGGGTAATAAAGCCGAGAGATTTAGTCCAATCTAGAAAGCTTAGCAGATGTTGACCACCAGGGGGAGCAAAAATACCTTTCTATCTGGAAACTGGTTTTCTAAGTTTCATGGTAGATAAATTTCCATTTATTATGATAAATTCATACAAATGATTTTTAAAAACCTCAAACTGTCCAATTTGTCTCATGTCTTTACTATTTACTATTCTTCTACATGAATGAGCATCAATACATTTCAATTAATTTGAAAATATGTTTAAATGCAGATACTGAGTCCAGTTTATTGATAAAAAAAAAAAAAACCCACTACTTTATGTGACTGGTGTCATAAATAAGAATATTAGTGATAGGAATGGTTTTAAGAGCTGAACATTTACTGTTATTTTATTTCACAATCCTAACTGCTGAAGTTTTACATGTTTTAGTTTTTCTTCTCATTTTAAAAAAACTCAAACATTATTTGCAAAACTAAAAATCTTAAAAGGAAATTTCTTTAGAATTGAACTGAACATCAAATTAATAATTATTAATAATAAATCGTTGTGGCCTAATAACTGTAAAGTCTCTCCAAAGGCCTGATGGGAAAGCGCCACTATAAGCCCTGCCCCCGACTTTGATCAGATAAATTCATGGTGGAACCATAAAAAAATAAATACATAATAAATTAATTTTCAGCATCAGCTGTTAGAGGTTTGAATTTTAACCATTTAATGAAATTTCTGTATAAAATAAATAATTTAATTAATGATTTCATGAATTATTTATTTAATTTTGTCCCTTTTGAGCTTCCATACTTCAGATCAGCGCTGCTGCATAAACAGCCAGTATTTTTTTTTATTTATCAATTCTCATATTTTGGTGCTTGCTGTCCTAGTCAAAGTATGAAGGAGAAGGAGTCAACCTGTGTGTTTTCACTGAAGTGTAGAAAGTGTTGCCGCATCGTCCGGCCGTTGGACTTGACCTGGTAGGTCAACGCCGCCTCTTTATGCGATGGCAGTGCTGCCGCCACAGCGCCACCTGCAGGCAGCGCCTGGTAGTAGCAGGCGGCTTTGGCCTGCAAGTGGAAGGAGTCCGGGTCGGTTCTGGCCTGGCCGTGATTGACGCCGTTGGGAAGTAGCGTGGCGGCCGCGGTTCTGAACATGCAGTCCAGCTGGTCGGGGAGCGGACTGGGCTCGGGGGTTTTGAAGGCGTTCTGGATGGTGGGGTTGGGCTGGAACCCGGACAGCGGCGGCTGGGCGCCAGCGCCACTTGAAATATTCGGGGTATATGGTTCTACAAAGTTCTGGGCTGGGCCGGACTCGCCCCACTGGGAGCCTTTAAAGATAAACACCGGGTTGACGGTTCCACCCGCGTTCTGGTCCGGGTCCGTTAAGTCTGTAGGGCTGCTTTTAAAAACTTGGTGCTGACGACACGAAGGGTTAAAGGTCATGTTTGTGGAGCTGCCCAGCTGAAGTGAAGACGGAACCGGAACCTGCAGGCCATTGAGCCCAGCAGAGGCCATGGGAGGGAAGTCCAGGTGGCTGAGCTTGGCCGACCCAGAGAGAGGCGGCGGCTGGATCTGGTTCTGGATCTGGTTCTGGATCTGGTTCTGGATCTGGACGGGCCAGCTGAAGTCCTGCTGCCCGGCCGGCTCTGGGTTGTGGTTCTGGATCTTGTCCAGCGGTTCGGGGAAGGCCAGGCCGCCCTCGCTCTGCAGCTGCTCTGCCACGTAGGTCAGGATGTCGCTGCTCAGGATGTCGTTCAGGTCGTCCTTGAACACCTGGTTGCCGGTGGTGAAGTTGATCAGCGAGTTCTCCCAGCTCTGCAGCTCCTCCGGCCCGACGTCCACCGCCTCGATCAGGTCTGCGTCGCCGAACAGCGACTCCAGAGTCTCCACCATGTCCTGGATGGTGGGGTCCACGCGGAGCAGCGGCACGCCGGGCGCCGGCTCCGCCTGCAGCTCTTGGGGGACGCTGACGGTGGCGTGCGTGTCCTGGAACGCCGCGTCGCTCAGCGAGCTGATGCCGTTGGGGCTCTCGTGCTTGCAGTAGGCAGCGCGGTCCTGGCTCAGCAGGCAGCCCAGCAGGGAGTTGGAGTTGCTGGGTTCTCCCTCCATCTTCCGGAGCTTGGGCGCGGAGCAGAGGTCCGGGACTTCCAGGCTCAGCGGCAGGTCGTACAGCTGCGCCTCGCCAGTGGCGAAGTTGAAGGGCAGCTGCAGCTGGCGCAGGCGCAGCTGCTCCTCCCCCTCCTCGTTCCTGCAGAGTGACAAAAGCAGCCGGGTCAGGACCAGAGCCACGGAGAAGTCTGAGTCTTCGGTCCGGACCAGAAGGACTCACGTCAACGCTCGCTGCCGCGCCACGATGAACTCTGGCCGCCCGTCCTTATAGACCAGCCGGGCGTTGGACTGGACCCAGACCCAGCGCCGATCTTTGGTCAGCAGTCTGAAGAAGGTGAAGCCGGTTTCTCCGGTTCTCATCACTGCAGACAAGAAACACGATTTAAATCACCAGCATTTAATACAACGGATCAAATTCATCAGGATACATCGACTGACATGTACCAGTTATCAATAAAGTGGATCAATATCTACAAACATTCACCCTTATTAATTGAAATGTATCAATATTTATGAAAATGATCAATAGTCACTATTTTTAACTCCAAATATTGTCAATATCTATAAAAATTTTTATCAAATGTTATCAAAATGTTTCCATATTCATAAAATTTGATCAAGATTTATCAATGTTTATTAAAACAACAAAAGTGTATGATAATGTATCAATATGCATAAAATGATCTGAATGATTCTGGAACATTTAGTAGTTTGTAGTTCCATTTACTTCGTAGATGCTTGTCGGCGCAGTACATCATGTCGGCGGCGTGAATGAAGCTGTAGCCTGAACCCTTCATGGAGATCTCCACCTCGTTGTAGCCCAGAACGATCTTCCCTCTGTGGACACAAACACACGTCAGCTTCCTGCAGCGGCGGCTCGTCGTCCTGATGGCCGGTCGGCGGTTTAACTCACCTGCCATCGATGCCGATGGGCGTGAAGTCCAGCTTGTGTTTGGTCTGGAAGATGAGGGTCTTAGTGCGGATCTCCAGGATGGACGGCTGCTGCAGCGGCGTGGCGATGGCGAACAGAGCCAGCTGAGGAGGAACCAGCGACCCGTTCTCCGATACCCGGTTCTGCCCATGGAGTAACTTCAGCCGGCCACGGAAGTTCAGAGCCTGAGGAGGAAGAGACGCAGCTCAGAGCGACAATCTGCACGGCGGCTTCAGGAAGAACAGGAGCAGCATCTTACTAGGAAACCAGACGAGTTGTCCAGCAGGCAGCGGAAACGACAGCAGAAGTTTCTCTCCAGGAAGGACGAGTTCTCAGGAGGGATGGTCTGGAGGTCGTAGGCCACCACGTTGGTGCTGATGTCAGCGCTGTTCTGCTCACCTGGACGGGCGAGGGAGCAGACAACACAGTCAGGAAGCTTCAAACTAGATTTAGTTCTTAAAAAAACCCTGACGTTTTTCTGCAAAACATCATGTAAAAACAATAAAACCTATAAAAAAAACAAAAAGAAAGAAGAGAAGCCAAACAGGAAAGTGAGCAACAAGAAGGACTACAGCTAAAGAAGCAAACATCATTTAAAACAAGAAATAAAAAGAAGCAAACATAATTTAAAACGAGAAATAAAAAGAAGCAAAACCAAAGTAAACAAAACTGAAGTAACCAAAATATCAGAAAAAAATGTCAAACAAAACCTTCTTCCATAAAAAAAAGGAAAGAAAGAGATGCAGATAAAGGAAACAAAGTGTTTTTGAAATGCATCTCCAACCCACAGAGAGAAAACTCTGAATCATAACCATGAATCAGAGTGACATTTATGTAAAACAAGCAAATTACAAGCAAAGCAAACATAGGAAAACAAACAAAACAAGGCTGGTTGGAAGAGCAGAGAGAAAACAGACAAAAAGAAAAGCATTTAAACTAAACACAAAACAGATCCAAAGCTGAAGAACAGACAATAGAACAACTGAAAACCAGCAAAGAAAACAACAACAAACAAAAAATAAAGATGAATAATCAGTGCAAAGTCATTCATTAAGTCCTGTGAATGTAAAAGGAAACTGAACAGCAGAGTGAGGATGAATGGTGCGTGCGTGAGGCGTTCAGGTGCATATTCCTGTGTCAGACTTACTGGGACTCTCAGAGCCGTCTGCATCGGGGTTGAAGGAGAAGTGAAGCTGGCGTCTGAAGAGCGCGCGGTCGTCTGCGTGGATCAGCTCAAACACGCTCTGATGGACGACGTCCGACTGAATGACAACAACAAATCAGTCAAATGTTTCTGAGTCCGGCGCCCCCTGGTGTCTGTGTGCTAAACATCTAAAACACGGAGGTTGGTTCCTGCTTTCATCTCCCCCTCAGCAGATCTCAGATCAGCTCCAGAAGAGCTAATCACTAATCGCTACAGCAGCTGGTTCGCTCCAGCAGCTGCTGCAGACTTCCTGGATCAGCTGGAAACACACACCGTGTTGTGTGTTTGTGTGATCCACGTGTTTCCCCCCCGGGAACAGTTTTTTTATCCCCCACCCCCAGCCTCAGATTGCAGACATGTTTAACCCCGGTTCAAACGGATGTGTTTACGAGTCAAGAGTTCAGAGCCGACAAAGAGGTTCAGTTCTCACGCACTCTCATGTGATTCAGTGCAAGTGTGTGTCGGAGTGTGTGTGTGTGCGTGTGTCAGTCAGCATGTAGTCCAGCTGAGACTTCATCTGCCACGCAACTAAAAGCAGAGAAAACACCTGTTTTTAGAGTCCTGATGGCAACAAAACAGCCTAAAAGTTGTATAAACTTTAATCTGAGCATTTATTTACCGGAGGAAATAATAATTAATAACATGTGGACTTTGGAACGCTGCACTTGGACTTTAACTGAGCCAAACACTGAGCTTCTCCAGGTGGGTGAAATTAACGGTGAGCATGTGAGAAAGCTTCTCCTGTGAGCTGATGAGCACGGTGGAGGATGTGTGGTGATCAGGGCCGACTGACCGACGTCTTCCTGATGATCTGAGACGTTGCTGTGAGGAACACCGTTCCTTCAGGGTCTGTGCTCGGCCTGCTGCTATTTTCCAACAGTAAATTGGAGCTTCACAGAAAAATGATTGAATTTTTAATGAAAATTTTGAGTTATGCATTATAAAAATAATCTGCAAATAGGGAAATTTGTTGTGAATTATTTGGAGTTATGTTGCATTTAAAAAAAATCTGAAAATCAAACAATTTTCCTAGAATAATTTGGAGTTAGATTAAAAAAAAAGGCCAATTGGTGAAATTCCCGCAAGAAAAATCTGCAAATTTGCCACAAAATTTTACGTGAACAATGTGTAGTTAAATTTCACAGAAAATCAACAAATTGGCAAATTAGTTGTGATTATTTCGGAGTTATCTGTTTACTGAGAAATCCTGAACATACTCCCTTCACAAACAGTCTCCTCCTGTGACTGTTGGTGAAGTTAAAATAGCAGCAGATATTAAATAAAAAATCTGCAAATACATGAACCATAAAGCCAAATCAACACACAAAGACTTTATTGTCTAATTTAGGTTCTGTGCAGCTGAGAAGAGAGCTGAGGTCTAGAGCATCTGCCAGTCAAATCTGCTCCTTTTTGAGGTTTTATTGTAAGTTTTGTGAATATTATGCACAGTTTTGATTGATTTTTGTTCCTGTTATTTGAAAACAGTGAAAACGTTCATGATTTAGCAGAACCTGAGGGACACATCAGGGTGACACACACGTGGTTGGTGCATATTTGCGGTAGCTGCTGTGTTGTACCTGGTGGAAGCCCAGGAAGTCCTGGATGGTGGGCGACGTGTAGAAGACGTAACCCTCAGCCGTCACCACCAACACGAAGCCGTTCAGCGCCTGCAGACACAGAGGAGGCACGGTTGCTTTCTGAACCAATCACGTTTGAGCTGCAGCTCTGAAGCAAAGCCAAACCTGCAGCAGCAGGTCTCCCTCCGAGAAGCTGACTCCGTCGATGGAGGTGGTCACCGTGGAGAAGGAGGCGGAGAGCGACGGCGGCGCGGCGCTCTGGACGTTTCCTCCAAACAGCAGTTCTCGCTCGCTGCTCCAGCCGGAGCCGTTTGGGCCGGCTTTCATGACGGCTGCAGGAGAACAAACCAAACATCTTTAATGCTGAACTCACTTCAGGTGATGGAGCAGAGGGAAGAGCTTTTATCGGTCTGCATGTTTCTATCAGGGCGGAGCGGCTTGATGCTTCCTGCATCTCTTCCTCTTCCTCCTCTTATCACTCAGACAGAGCGACTCAATAACAGCGGAGAAAATAACGGCTTAAAATATCCCTCAGAGAGGAAGCAGGTGGGCTGGGAGACGGAAAGCAGCTCAAGTGGATGATGGAGGAGGGAAGCAGACGGAGAGCTGGAGTCTGAAACTAAAGAGAAGGAAAAGCTGCAGCTGCAGAGTGAGAGCTCTGAAACCCAACGCCGCTCCTCCAGAGGCCAAACGAGGAGAACAGGCGGAGCCACAAAATTACCCGTTGGACTCGCTGATCTGAACTCAGCAGGGAAGGGGACTTTTTGGGGGAAGAACGGCTGCGTGTGAAGTGGTGGACGGAGGCCTGCGAGGCTCACAGAGACACCCCATCGATCGGGAGGCAGATCGCCACCGATGGAAACAATCCTGAAGGAATGAAATGTGTAATTTGGAGGCAGCGGATGGAAACCCGGAGATTATAAGTCCTTTAAAAAGCAACAGAGATCAGCCAGAAAACCAGCACATCCTCACAGTGATTAGGTCTGACAAGCTCAAACTCTGGAGGAGGAGGAAACGCTTCACACCGAGGCCTTTGTGACTCAAAGCACAAAAATGTGGCTTTTTAAAAATCCAGGCACAGATGCTTTTAACAGATAGATCCAAAAGAAAAGACACTGACATACGGCAAATAAACTCTTTAAGTTGATGATTTTGCCAAACTTAAACAATGGAAGCACATTTATTTACATCATTACATCTGGAGCCGTTCCTCAGCTTCCATAATGAATGAATCAAAATGGGATTCAACTGGGAATAAAACACCACAGCTAAAGGACCGCTGGGATTAACGGGTTAATCCCAGCGGTCATTCACCACGACTTCAGGCCTTACAGCTGTACATTAAACCAAATGCAACTTAATATGCATTAATACGTACAGAAGCCCTGGGGGGTTCAGCCAATCAGCAACAAAGAAAGTGAAAGCCACTCTTGGACTGGCTGTTTTGCAAACCACCAGACAATAACAGCGTGTTGAGTCGCTTCCAAAGCTGATACTTATTTTGAATATTTTAGATGTGCCCTAAAAAATATCTGTGAATAGACAAATTTGGAGTTGCATTAAACGGAAAATAAACAAATTTTCCACAAATAATTTGGAGTTCAGTTTCCCAGAAAAATGAGCACATAGGCAAATTTAACTCCATAAGTCAGTCACTTATTTCTGTAACTTCATGGTTTAAAGCTTAAATAACTCAGAACGTTAAACTTTATCCAATAGGTTGGTTTCCACTCTGAAATAAGCAGAAACATTTTGATTTAAACTTCTTATTTTGGCCTCAGTGAAGGAAAAACAGCAGCTCTGACTTTTTCTTTCAACAGTGGAGCATGAAGTAAAACAGAAACATCTACCTCTGAAGTTATATTAGAGGTTCTGCTTCTTCTGTTTGGGAACATTTAAAATCAGACTGGTAATTTATACAAAGAAACTCTGTTTGAGGTTTTCATTCAGGCCTGCTGCTTCCTGGTCCTCCGATAAAAATGGTGGAGCTGTGGCTTGTAGAAAATGGGGGAAATCCCCATGGCAACCGATGAGTCAGCATTCTCTGAGTCTGTGGTTTTAACATGATTCAGCAGTTTGGTTTCTCTTATCGTATCCAACATCAAACAGGTTTCTGACTATAAAAAGGGATAAAAAAAGGCAGAAAATCTGCTTGTTTCAAGTCAATAATAACTTGATATTGATTTTAAAAATACTAGTTCAACTGGCAGATTATTTTCATTGAAAACAGAGAAAGTGAAATAATCTGCCAGTGGAAAAATTATTTTTTTTAAGTTAATATTAAGAAATTATTGCTTTAAAACAAGTTCCTATATCTGTCTGAAAAGTTACTTGAATTAGTTTTGTCTTATTTCAAGTGTAATAAGATATTTGTATAGAAACTGGACAGAAACATTTGGTGTTTTTGCAGTGAACGCACACAATCCTACACATCAGTGGGTATTAATGATAACTTTATAAACTTTAAAAACTTAAATATTCTAAAATCCTAAAATAAAAAAACTGAAATGATTTGGGCCAAATCAAAGTTTTTCCTCCAAAGAGACAGAGAAAGCAGAAAGACAAAAGGTGTGAGAAGTTTGTATTTTCTTCTTCTTCCAGGCGTTTAGCTCAGCTGAGTTTGGATGGAGAATCTATTATATGAAGAGAGAAAACTGGAATCAGTTCCCAAACCTTTCCCTTGTAAAGAGCTCCAGTAATCCCAGAAAATGTGATGGTGTCCAGCTACAAAGGCAGGAACAACCAACCAGATGGCTGCTCTAAAACCAACCGCAGTACAAAGGAGGGAAGCGTCCCAGAATCACCCTTTAAATCTCGTAACTGGGAGTTTCCTGTTGCAGGAGCCAACTTTAACATTTCATACCAAGGAATCCACATTCATGCACGCTTACACAACTCTCTGATCCAGAAAAGCAAAATATGAAGAGGGACACTTCCTAAATCCTGACACAGCCGGAGCTGAATACCAAGGCAGCCACAGGAACCGAGACAGAAACTCATTAGAGACAAGTGGGCCTATTAGGACGACAGAAAAAGTGACGCTCCTTGTGATGATTTACGCTGCTGCATGTTTCATTTACTCTGCTTAATGGAGCTGCACATTCCCAGAGCTCAGCTCCGTCTTTTCACACATGATGAGCGCCGAGCGACCACCCACCAACACCAGCTCACACCCAGAGCCAGAGAGGTCTCTCCAACCTAATCATGACTGATTGGCAACACGCCGGCTTCCTCTGGAGTGACAACATACAAAGATCACATAAAAACACACTTCTCTTTAATCCCGTGCTCCTCCGCTCCGACTCGGCTCAGAGGGAGTTTCCTTTCAAATGCTTTACTGCTCCCAGGACGCGCTCCGCACGCCATTAAACTCCATTTATGCCAAGACTCAAGAGCAACAATCGATTTGATGCCGTTTCCCCTCAGCGGTCCTCAGGCCGTCTTCCCACTGCTGCGGAGCTTCTACATGACTGGATGTGTTCAGGCCTGCTTTATGTGTTTATTTACTCAGAACTGATTTTATAGAACTGAAAACTTGCTTTATGGACGATTTTCACCAGCATGCCTCCAAACGTCTGGAAACAGACGCTTCTTAGCTTCAATCACTGCTAATTAGGCCATACCAACCATTGAAATTTCTGATGAAGAACAATTATATATTTAATGATAAAATGAACGAGATGTAATGACAGGAACATGATTAACTGGCACTTTTAAAGGACTGAATTCATAGAAGACAGACAGAAAAAACTCTAGACTAATTTCAATATTAGAAAACTTTGCAAAGAAACGTATAAAAAAAGAGCGGGTTTTCTGAATCAGAATATTAACAGGTTATTGCTCTAGAACTAAGTAATCACTATCACAATTACTAAGTAAGCGCACTTTTAGATTATTATCTGAACAGAAATCAGCTTGCTCATTTTTAAAGTGGTCCATTTCGACACCTTTCATGTTTCAGCTGCAAAATAGAGAAAAGAAAAATGACTATCAAGAAACCACCACCTTAAGAAAGTCACTTCACAATAAAAGCATTGGAAAATACTTGTAGTACTCACTTTTCTATAGCCCTGGTTTACCTGGGATACCTCAAGGCTGTGTACTCTGACCTCTGCTCTATTGTTTACTACTGGATTTAATTTAATTAATTTAACAGTGATACACAAATCTAGGTCACTGCTGAGAGACACCGCTCACGTGTCCTCCACCCTTAAATAAAATAAACTCAGTCTTTTGTTTTGAATAGAAATCGTTATCCAAACACACTTTTCAGAGTTTGGCTGATTACTGGTGATGCACAGGAGACAAAACCACATGAGTTATTCACTGCAATGTCACAAAAATGAGCTCAGAGCAAAGGAACGCCTGATGACACACCAAAAACTTCCAGAAATCAAAGAGAGACGCATTTCAAACAGAAACCCAACACGACCGAATGCATTCAGTGAAAGAAGAAGTAGTCTGAAAAATAATGAGAAGATGCAAACAAACGAGGAGCAGCTGGATGTGGTGCGCGAGAGCGACGACGTGTTGTTTTCTCCATGTCTTGGGTTTCGCTGTTGCCTCACAGTGGTTTTGGTCTGGGCATGCTCAGAGCGCTGCGCCTCGACACAGTCATAGCTGGAGGCCATTTGGTTTAGTGGTTCTGTGTTATTACAACAACACTGAGCTATTTTAGGCCTGACAAGAAGAATAGAGTCTGATCCAGAGGAGAGAAAAAAGGTGTGAGTAATTATCAGAAACTCGGTCAAACAAAAAGGAGACCAGGTGAGGATAAAATACCAGGAATGAAAAGACTCTGATGGAGGAGAAGAGTAGAGGCAGAAGTAAAAAGCGAGGACAGCGAAAGCAGCACAGGTGCTTTTAGGAAAGTCCAGTTCTCCTTCTGATGGAGTAGAAACTGACCTCACGCTCCAGAGCCGCCATTTAACCAGAACCAGCTGACCTCCAGCGCCGTCATAAAACACGAGAAACCAAATCCTCCTCCTCCTCCTCTACGGCTCTGTGATGAAGAGGAGGCCCCGCAGCGCTGCGGACGGCTCCTCTCCAGACTCATTTGGCTGATCAAAAAGACCCATCTGGTCCTGGACTCTGACAAAAACAAGAACTGATCCTCCGGTTCTGTTGGCTCCACACGGTTATGACAGAACTAAAGAGAGTTCAGGAACATTGGAGAAAACTGCAGTCCAGAGGTCTGCAACCTTTTAAGACTAAAGAGCCGTTTTGCCCTCAGGACGGCCAAATAAAACTCACTTACAGCCGCTAGTGTCACAAAGATGAAAGTTTGCTTTGGGAAATGTCTCCAGCATTTCATTTCTATTTTTAGGATTTAAAATGAAGATGAAAATAAAAGAGGATGTTTTTTTTTTCCCCCAAACAAGCATTCCACTAATACCAGAGAAAACAGACCTAAATGCATATTTTTGGTACATTTAGTGTTGCTCTTTGTGGAAATCCAATGCAAATATTGCAGAAAATTTTGAAAAGTTAAAATAACTTGTTCTTTTTCATTTTAACCAGAGTCACTAAGAGTAACTTAGTAAGCTCCAAAGAGCCGCAGGCTGCTGACTCCTGGTCTAGAAGAAAAACCTAAACACGAGTTTATGCATTTTGAAGGTTTTCAGCAAACAGAACTTTCTGTTTTTCAGAAACTAGGACAGATTTCTGGACAAAGCGTCTTCATCTTTTCTTTCAGTTTCAGAGAAACATCTTCAGGTTCTCAGACTTTCCAGCTTTAGCTCTTCATCTCGCTTCTTGCACTTGTTGACCCTGACTACAGGCCTCCTCGCCTCTCCCTCTCCTCCATCCCTCAGTCTTCCAGCTCAGGCTCTCCTGCACTTTGTGGTTTCTCTTTGACTTTGAAACCGGAGCGCTGAAAGGAGCCATTGTTCTGCCTCTCTTTGGGCTGCAGGATGACGGAGGCGGTGGGGGCTGGGGGTATGACAGGAGATCAGGATCACCGGCGCTCGCTCCATGCCTTTCGCTCTCACATGAGCGGGGAGCGCAGGTCTGGACATGAACGCCAGCAGGTTTCAGATTGTGAGTTGGTCTCTGGTTGTAAATCATCCAAACTTGCTTCATCTGCTGTGTGACGTCCTGTTTTGCTCCCGTCCCTTTGATCAGTGACAGCTGCTGTGATCTCCACCACCAGAAGCCATTAAATGGTCAGATACTTCTTACATTTCCCCACATGCATGGATTTCCTGTTTCGCTGCTGATCCAAGGTAAAGCTCCACACCCACCCGTGACGATAAAAACCCCACATAAACATGGTGCTTATTACTAGAAAGAACCCAGAAGAACAGGCACCAACAGAGATCAGCTGCTGATGCTGCAGGTTTTTCATTTTCCCTCTCAGGAAGAGAAAAAACGATTACAAAGAGCAGGATTTAAAGTTTTAACCTGACTCTTCTGCCTGAAAATCTCAACCACTCGCTGAATTATACGGCTACAAACCTGGAGGCCCGACACTAAATGACAGGGTAGCATTTGTTCTGCGTTGGTCCCGACTTCAGGCGACTAAATATACGCTCTGGAGAACAACAACAGGGTCAGAGGCAGATGGAGAAATCCTGGACTGCAGCTGAAAGCAGCCGTCTGCAGCTCAGTATTTTTGGGCACTGAACTGGACTCAGATCTGATAAGGAGATTCTGAATCAGGACAGACAGGTTCTCTTCTGACCTGAGGGGCTCCACAGGGCTCAATTCTGGGCCCAATTTTAATTAGCTAGCTTTATTCAGTCTATTTCTGATCAACTCTATGCAGATGGCATCCAGTTGTATGTTGACAAGTTCTCCTTCATTTGCTACATGAAACTCTACAGATCCTCCAACGACTCTAAAGACACTTGTGACAACATTTCATTTCCTTTTAGGATAAATAATACTACTAATAATTTGTGATTATGTTCTTCTGTATAATATTGATTATTAATATCTTACCAAACACACTCAGTGGAGGGTTAATCTACCAACAGGTGGCAGGTGGATCTTGGACGCTGTTTACTGGAATAATCCGGCTCGCTTTGTTTTCTGACAACACAGTCCCACCCACACCTGACCTCTGACCTCAGACCTGCAGCAGTAAGGTTGAATATATACACTCGTCAATGTGACTGTCGGGTCAGCCGTACAGATCGTACCCGTCCGTCAGCGGGCAGCTCCAGGTCTGGACTCCTTCACAGAGTGGATTTCATCACTCAGTGTCTCTCCAACAAGGAATTAAAATTCCTGGCTGCTGTCAAGAGATTAGCTTCACGCTGCAGGTGTGTCCCACCCTGAGGGGCCAGGCTCCAGTTTGGCAGCTCAGCTTTTGGATGAAATCAGAAGCTTTGCTGATGTTAACCTTCATGCTAACCTTCATTCCAGAATCTTAGAGGAACAAATTTAAATAGTCTTGACTAGAAATGTCCTGCTGTCTTTCAAGTCAAACAAACAACTTAAGAATTTGAGAAAATATGATTTATGATTTTTGTTATCTCTGGTGTGAAGCATCGGACCTCAGAAATCAAGATGGAAGAGTCAAAGGAAGGAAAGAAGGTAGGAAGCAAGAAACAAAGGAAGGGAGGGCAAATAAAACTAAGTGAGGAAGGCAGGAAAGATGGAGGGACTGAAAGAAAGAAGAGAGAAAAGGAGGGAAAAGGGATGAAGATTGCAAGGAATGAAGAAGCTAAAGAAGGAAAGGAGGGAGGGGAGACGGGAACAAAAATGCAATGAAGAGAAAAAGGAATAATAAAATAATAAAAGCAACAATGTAAAGAAGAAAGAGGAAAAAGAGAAAGAAAGAGAGAAAGAAAAAAAGAGAGTTATGTCTGATGTTCAGGAAGGCTCTTTGTTCACTTCAACACAACTGTAGGAAATTCGGATAATTTACCGTAGTTACTGCTCACTTTCAACATCTACACACACACACACACACAGCTTCGCGTGCGAACTTTCAACCCCGACATCCTGAGCTGAAAATGGAGAGGAAGGAGACCGTCGGAGGAGAGGATGACGAGAGAGAGAGAGAGAGAGAGAGAGAGACAGAGAGAGAGACAGAGAGCGCGAGAGAGAGAGAGCATTCAGCATCATTATTTTGGGAGCGCACACACACACGTACGCACACACACGTACACACACACACACTGCTAGAGCAAATGTAAGCAGCTGCCAAAAAGTCTGATGTCTGGCTCTCCACTGGTTTGCATGATTACATGTTCTCCAGTTTAGAGCTGTTGAATATTATAATGCTGATTGGAGGAGGAGGAGAGAAAGGAGGAGGAGTAAAGGATGGGAGGATGAGGAGGCTTTGGGGAGGAGGAGGGGAGCAATCTGGACTAATCTGTAATGGAGTTGGAAACATAATGTAGCTCCGGCGCTCTTATCGCTGTCGTGCCATGGACTCATTGAGGACAGGAAACACAGCCCCCCAGACACACACATGCACACTCTCACACACACGCACGCACTGTGAAGTGAGTTTTATAACTAATGAGCAGGAGCTGGAGGTAGCTGTGAGGGCTGCCGTCTGTCCAGCTACAAGGTCTGCTGCTGGGTCTCACTTTCAGCCGGCCTGACTCATCTGAAAACTCTGCAGTCAGTCTGACACTTGAGTGGTTTGGGCGGTTTTCAGTAAAACTACATTTAAATACTTTTTACTGTCAGATGTATGAAGTGTGTGTAATTTGTGCAGAAAGTTAGTCTACTTTAAAGACTAGACTCGGTTCGATTGGGACCAAAGTTACATTTGTTACATTTTCAGCTGCTGTGGTTCTCTTTCTCTCTGCTCTGAGTCAAACCAACCAAACCCTTTCAGCAACCTGTTCCCCTCCTCACCTGTGGGGGCACTGCACTAAGAACCACTGGAGGAAACTACACGAAAAAAGACAATGAATGCAACTTCCTTTATCGTGAAATGTAAACACAAATAAAGTTGCATCGGTTATTTACGAGACATTTCTGCTGCTAGTTCATGACTCTTTCATTTGTTTTGCTTGCATTTACCCAGAATGCCATGCAAGATTGTATTTGAAGCAGTCTCTGGTCCACTTGGCATTCACATCTACATTCAAACCGCACCAGAGTTCACTTCAACCGAACAGAGAGCGAGGTTTTCAGGCGGACCACAGTTCATGTTTCCAGCTTTCCAACCTGCATTTTATTTATCATACACTCTACAAATACACACATTTTCCATGAATACAACAACAAAGCTGCCAGTAATCCAAGAGATGAGTGAACCCAATCACAGCCTATCCTCTTTACTGGAATAACTAGGAAGACTAGTGAGCTAAAAAACTAAACAAAGTAAGTGAAAAAGAAGAACATTTATTTGCAACACAACCAGTTAAATGACATCCTGTAAGGAAAACAAAAACCAAACACTAAGTCAGCACATTCCTGAGTCCATTTGCTGCTCAGCCAGTTAAAACCAGTCAACTTCTGGGAAGTTAACCAGAAGTTAAGCTACTCACTAGATCAGCATTAAGTCAGTCAGTAAAACAATAGTAGCAGCCAGTAATCTACAGATCTATAGATCCACCAGATCACACTCAAACCAACGTGTTGAACATGTTCCTGTGTGTTACAAACTCCAACTACAGCAGACATGAAAGCCAACCCCAGTGCGAAACGCAGGAGGAGCTGATCTGTTTCTGGTTTCCATGGAGACTCTATCAGTTTGATCGGCTGTGTCTGATCATGTCGGAGCCGCAGACTCTCTGTTCGTCTGCGTCAGCGTCCCTCTCTAACACGCTTACAGCAGAGCAGGCCTCTGATAAACTGCTTTTCATTAATGTGGACTGATCATTATCAGTGATCACTGTCCAACTCGCTCACAGCGGTCTCCATGGAAACATCAGGCTTTGGGATGGTTAGCTAACAGCAGCTCACGCTACACAGAGACAATGATCACTTCAGAGATCTATCTAATAAAAAAGCATGTTGTTCAGTACTAGTAGAGGAGTAAGGTCGGTTCTAGTGATGCTAGCAGATGCGGCTCCTGTACGGAGTGGACCGGGTTCTGTTGGATAACGAGGAATCGGTTCCTCTCCGTCTATCAGGATGAACATGCAGCGGCATGACTCTGTGTGATCAACTGTTTCTGAAATGTTAGTTTCATGCCAAATGTAACAAAACTCAGTCCGTAGACGGTTTCCCAGAAGTCTCGGGGATCATCAAGATGTTTTTGGGTAAATGTGGGACGGACCTGTGTGTTCTTCTGGGTCAGAAATGATTCCGCTCTTGGAACTCTTCTAGGGAGGCCATTTTTGCCCAGTCTCTTTTTAGCTGTTGAATCATGATGTCTGACCTTAACCAAGGCCTCCGGAGCTTAGAATATGCTTGATCCATCCATTGGTGTTGATGCTAATGTAATCTCTGCACCATGACTCCTACGGCTCCAATTACATAAAATTAAATTGTCCAATATAAAATGGAAATTTGTCCTGTCCTCTTTTACATCTTGACAAAAACCAAACTGTTTATAGATTTATATTTATAAAGAATATAAATTTTACATATCAAAGCTTTAATGTAAGCCACATTTTATAGAAATTAGATAATAAATGATGGCACTATGAACATTTTTGTGACAGTATGATTTTGATTACATGACTGGATGCAGAGTAACGGCGCCTCCACTTTGTTTCTCATCTATTCTCTTGCAGCCTACTTCATGCTATCAGACAGGCCCTACTGTGTTGACTGCTTGATTCTACAAATCTAGTAAAAATAAGACTTTTTACCCTGCAGAAGTTATTTTAAAACCGCAAGCAAATACAGAATAAACCTAGAAGTGTGGCTTTTTTTCTACAGTAAAGTGGTTTGAGATGAGGTTTGCTGTGATTTGAGGTTTTATTTAACCAAACCGATGTGAGTGAGATTAAAGTGACAGTAGCGGAGGAGAGACGCTGCCTCCAGGTGTTGCCTCACAGCAGAAATCAGCGCTGGATGGATTCCTGACACCCTGACTCTTGGCTCTCAGATGCTGCTTTGCATGTGGGATAAGTTCAGGTGGAAGTGACATTTCCCAGTACCGCCGGGCCATTCTGCTCTGCTCTGCGCGCTGCGGTGTCGCTTTCAAATCTATTGAATCAGAGGAAATCCCAGCCGACCTCAGAAGCTTCCTCCCTCAGCTCAGCGGTGGGCGTAGAAACCAAACCAAGCCCGCCGTTGGTGATGTCAAGCGTCTCAACGGCGTGATTGAGACGTTGGTGATGTCTCAATCACCATCGTTTGAGTGTGCAGGTTACACACTCATCGTTTGAACACCGCTTCACAAAAATGAAGAAAATGTGATTAATTTAGCCCCCACCAGTGTGGAGATGGTTTGAGACGAACCGTTCATCATCGTCGGTTCACCACCAGCAGCAGCCTGCAGCTTTAAAATCCTGAAACGAGCCTGTTGCTTCTCACCAGCTGTGGGCGCCACGAGGCGGAAGTGGTGGCGCCAAATCTGCCACTGTGGTGAAACACACTCTCCATGAAGGCAGCCGATGGTTCATCATTTCCACTAACGCTGCCTGCTTCCTACCAGAGAGGGACGGCGGACGTACGCTGACAGTTCACAGCTTAAAGGAAGTTAAACCTCCTGAACGGGGAAATGTGAGAGTTCTATGCAAATGGCCGCCTGTCTTTAAAATACCCAGATGATTCATCAGGAACTCAGTTACTGATAAATACGACAACAAACATCTGCAGCAGGTCTGCTGCTTCTATAAGACTCATATGATTTATCATCATCCTGCAGCAAGAACAAGGGCTAAAGGCTGGGTTATTATTACATTAAAATATATACTACTAAAAATTATATAAAAATATTAAAATAAAAATTATATTTATATTTTAAAGATGTATGTTATTAAAATTATATGAAAACATTAATATTAAAATATATTTAAGAACTAATATTAAAACATTAAAATGAAAGAAATTATATAAAAAATTATACTGAAATATTCCAATATTCAAACATATATTATAAATATGCTTATTAAATAACGTTAAATTGTTAAAATCCATAAAATTAAAAATATAGTAAAGCATTTGAATATATATTTTTAAAAACATTCTCAAAACATTGAAATATATGAAGTTAAATATTAAATATATAAATATGTTGCTCATGAAATGTGAAAATTATATGAACAAAATATTAAAATAGATGTTTTTATTAAAAATTATATACATTTTAAAATATTAGAATATGTATTTTTTAATATTACTAAAATATCATTAATAATTAAAGTGATAATGTGCATATGTACATTTCAGATTTTTTCTCATTTATGGCAGAAATTAGATGCAAAAACTGCAGAAAAATCATTTATGTTTTCTGCTCCTAAACTAAATTTAGCCTGATTTAAATTATACTATATCAAGTTTGGTTTATTATTTTACCAATAGGCCTGTCACGATAAATTTTGCCGAGCGATTAATTGTCTAAAAAATTATTGCGATAAGCGATAATATTGTTTCTAGACCTTTTGACACTGATTAGGAAATGACTAATAATGGATGAGATTTCCTGCCATAGATAGATACACTATTTTCAAAAGAACACATAACACTGGAACTAATAAACTAAACAAAACAACCAAAAACAAAAATAAAATGGATTCTCAGCCTCCATTAACAAAAAACGTACTTTAATAAAAGCTAAACATAAAGCCAAAGTGGAAATAAATACTGCATTCAACCAAAAGAGTGCAGATATGAAATCTGTATACCACACGGCACGATAAACCCGATCGAACTGTTATACCTAGGATTTCTGTCAGGTTTTGAAAATGGGCCGACAGTCCGCCAACAACTCGTGTCGTGTGCGCTGGACATTACACTAAGGAAGAGCACCGGAGTTGAGCCTTCTTTCATTCAGTGTCATCAACAGAAAGAAAAAAAAGACAGGAAGAGACGATAAAGCAAATAATTAAAATGAGGTCGATAGGTTTAATTTATCGTGCGATTAATTGATTCATCGTTTATTGCGGCAGGCCTATTTACTAATTGATTTTTTATTCTTTATTTGTATAATATTTGTTTACAGAGATACGCAAAGCAGCTCCAGGTTTGGTCAAATCATATGGATCCAATATTTCAGTTTCTCAATATAACAGNAAAAACTGCAGAAAAATCATTATACGTTTTCTGCTCCTAAACTAAATTTAGCCTGATTTAAATTATACTATATCAAGTTTGGTTTATTATTTTACTAATAGGCCTGTCACAATAACAAATTTTGCCAAGCGATTGTCTAAAAAATTATTGCGATAAGCGATAATATTGTTTCTAGACCTTTTGACACTGATTAGGAAATGACTAATAATGGATGAGATTTCCTGCCATAGATAGATACACTATTTTCAAAAGAACACATAACACTGGAACTAATAAACTAAACAAAACAACCAAAAACAAAAATAAAATGGATTCTCAGCCTCCATTAACAAAAAACGTACTTTAATAAAAGCTAAACAACATAAAGCCAAAGTGGAAATAAATACTGCATTCAACCAAAAGAGTGCAGATATGAAATCTGTATACCACACGGCACGATAAACCCGATCGAACTGTTATACCTAGGATTTCTGTCAGGTTTTGAAAATGGGCCGACAGTCCGCCAACAACTCGTGTCGTGTGCGCTGGACATTACACTAAGGAAGAGCACCGGAGTTGAGCCTTCTTTCATTCAGTGTCATCAACAGAAAGAAAAAAAAGACAGGAAGAGACGATAAAGCAAATAATTAAAATGAGGTCGATAGGTTTAATTTATCGTGCGATTAATTGATTCATCATTTATCGCGACAGGCCTATTTACTAATTGATTTTTTATTCTTTATTTGTATAATATTTGTTTACAGAGATACGCAAAGCAGCTCCAGGTTTGGTCAAATCATATGGATCCAATATTTCAGTTTCTCAATATAACAGTTTGGAGAACCACAGGGTTCACTGCTTGGACTAATTCTGTTTTCTGGTGAAATTAGCAGACAAACTCGGAGCAGAACAGGAGATGAAGCAGCTCCCCTCATGTTGCTACAGAAACAGGAAGGGTGGGGACAATCTGCACACGTGCATGACTGCAGTCCTACTACAACGACGACAAACACCAAGAGCCAGCCGAGGATTAAACAGTGAGGAGTCTTACCTGCAGGGTGAAGAGGAAGAGGATCATCAGCCATGAAAGAGAAAGAAAACAAAAAACATCATTAGAGATGAGCGCGGATCACATTTCACACAGCAGAAATCAGGTTGTTCAGGTCGTCAGAGAGCGAGTTTACATGAACTCCAGTAACCTGACACAGTCAGGAAGCTGTGTTCTGCCTCAACGCCGTCCTGGCCTCATTTCTGCTTTCTCCTCACTGGTTAGGACGACTGCAACCCTTTGGCCTGAATTCAGATTAAATCTGACATAAATAAAACACGTGCAGACGCTCTCTGACCTGCACGAGCGTTTAAACACAAAACTCACTGAAACACGGATGGTGGGTAGGTGGAGTCCAACTACTGGCTTCAAAACTAGAAAACCACCAAAATATTCACTCTTTACAGAAATATGATGGATTCCCTCATAAAAAACCTTTCAACTCGTTAGCCAATGATAGACACAACCATCCCAAAACAATCACATTTATCTCCTTGTACCTAATTAATCATTGCATATCAATGTGATCAGTAAAGCAGGAAGCCATCTTCTTCTCCTAAATAGACTTGTTTTGCTTTAAAATGAAAAGTTAGTCGACATAAACTGGTCTAAAAGAGCAACTGGAGCACCAGGCTGTTGCCACGGTAGCGAGCGTGATCATTAGCCTTTCGGAAACACTGGTTTTCCATCAGCAGATTGGAGCGGTGACGGCAGACGGCCGCAGTGGAAAGTACGTTTTTATCAGATTTAAGGACCACAGAACATAACATGATTTAAAAATATTAAGGAAGAAATGTTTCCCAGAAGCAAAGTCAGGATGTTGCATGGGGAAAAAAAGCATTTTGAGATTGTTTTTCACACTTTATATGGTTCTTAGGCTGTTTAAAAGCATCATTCCTGTGTTTGGAATAAGAGACGTCATTAAATTAGAGCTAAATCCAGCTTTAAAACCAAAACCAGCCTTAAAGGATCCCGTTTTATTCTATCCGTCTAAACGGGACTCCTGATCAGGAATGTCCCACCTTCCGCTCCAACAAGTGTTATTTGCAGATCCCAATTTGTTGGCTCTAAAAATAAACGCTGAGACTAAAAATATTTTGGAGGACTGCGGCACACATGGCTGCTGATTGCTGCAGCTGCTGCTCCATGCAGCCTCAATAGGAAACACATGAGTGTGTGAGCAGCCGCAGGGGGACGGGGAACCACTGCAGCTACATTTACATCCACAGCCCTGGAGCCTGCACGGTGGACGGCAGACATTAAAGGGTTAAAACGCAGCGGTTACCCAAGCGCAGGCTTTGTTTTGGTGTTTGGAGCCGACGGCGAGGACGGCCGGTTTGCCGACATGTCTGAACCAGATGGAAGGAGGCACCGGCTCCTCTTTCATCTGCAGGAGCGCGGTATGTAAACAAGGAGGCACTGGGGCTGCAGAGCGCAGAGACGCAGGTTTCTGGTTCAGTCGGTCAAAACTTCTGCTCCTCCACAGACTCACTGCCACACAAACGTCAAAACAAAACCTGTACGACACCGAGGCTGAAACGTATAGAGACTCAAAAAGGGTGTTTTCTGAAAGAACAAAACTCCCTGAGTAGTAATTAAAACAAAAACTGGAAGAAAAAAAATTACATTTTGCCTTTAAGATAAAAAAATATATATATTTTATCTGTAAATATGTTCTACCCAGATCTCAAGGGTCAGTTTTGGCTTCTGCAGGTTTCAGCTCCACCTTTTGCTATCCAGTTATTAGTCAATTAATCCTGCAAATAATCAGCAGATCAGATCTGCATGGTATTAATATTTATTCCAATAAATATCAAAATCTCAAGCCTTTGAATATTTATTCCAATAAATATAAAAATCTCAAGCCTTTGAAAGGCTTGATCTATTTTTTTATTTTAGATTTTTTTAGCTGCAGATGTATCCTTTACAACTAATGATCAAATGCTCATTAAAAGGATGTAAAAACAAAAGTGTATTTTTCCATTTAAAATAAAGAATTTATTTGTTTATTTGAAGTTTTGTATGTATCCCTAACACTGTATAAAATAATCTAATGTGGTTAAATAAAAAATCTGAGTAATTGCTAACAAATAATCGTTAGTTGCAGCTCTTACTGACATCCTGTTGAAAGCCTCTAAAACTCAACATGCATCTCAGAGGTTTTCCTATTCAGGCCTTTTCTCTGAACAAACACACTCCTGAGTAAAACTGAGTCCAAACCAGCAGAAAATGCTCCTGCTCAGGCTCGAAGGGTTAGCCTGATGCTAATGTAGCAGCCTTTGAACCTCAGACTGAGCGATGCCTCAGCAGGAAGCTCCAAAGGCTGTTAATCACCCTGAAGATTCTGGTGTGAATCAGCGGCTGGAGATAAGCTGAGTGTGTGAAAGCGCTGTGTGTTTTCTGGCAGCTCCTCATGTCTTTAACGATCCACACACACTAGCCCGGCTGCCTATATAAACTCTCATTCATGAGGAGAGAGGCGCGGCAGTCGCGCTGCCAGTAATTTTCCACCATAAAAATCCGACCAAACTGGATTCCCTGTCATTAGAACGGCAGAGCTGCTCTCCCAGAACAGCAGCTTCTAGGAGATCCCAGTCAGTCCATCCCGTTCACCACTGTGCATGCTGGGAGTGGGACTCTGCAGCAGGTGCATGGTCGACCTGCGCACAGGTCGGTTTTATGTCAAGAAGAGAGGCGACAGGAGAAAACTGACAGCACTGAAACTCAGCAGCTTGCGCTTCAGTCTACGCTTCATAAGCATGAAAACCGTGACTGAAGTTCTTCCCTCATATCAGCCAGTTTGGCTGCGAAAAAGACCTACCGTAATCTAATCTGTCGTCCATTACTGGAAAATGTCTCAGAGTTACCTTTGGCTGGACTCCGTTATATAAAACACATCCGTCTCCAGATTATCTAATGAAAAGAAAGGAGGCTCTCTTTGACACATCTGGGTGGATGGAAGGGGAAGTGGAGTCAGGAAGCAGCTTGGTCTTCTGCATCCTGACTGGACATTTCTGAGCAACAGCTTTTCATCTCAGAACCTTTTCACAGATAGTGAAAGATTCAAGTCAATATTTAGAAATGTTAACATGTAAATAAGCTGAGATTTTACCAAGGAGGTGAAAGCAAACCTCAGATCAGCAGGATGAGATGCAGCTTTTAATTCTGGATCAAAGTAAAACCTTAGAAACATCTGATCACAAATTAGTCTCTGAATACGATCGGGTTCATTTCTGCTGAGACGTTTAGTGACCATGATTTAAATGCAACTCAACTGGGAATTTCTCTTATTAATCGCAAGTATCTGTTTGACAGAACCTAGTAAAGATGTAAAAAATGTGCTCGTCAAATAATAACAATATGATAAATATGACTAATATCAACCTGAAATGCTTGATGGTGAGACAAAAACAAAGATAAACAGTTTGGAGGAGCCAGTGTGAGGAGTCACTACTATAAAGTACAATAGGGGCAGCAGCATGCTGTGGACATTCACCTCAATTCAGCAGCTGGACAGTTGAAATGTGAAAACTGTGGAGAATTCAGAACAAAGATCCCAAACACGCATCCTAACTGGTTCTGAAACGACTAAAGCTTCAAGAACGGCCTAGTTAAAGTTAAAGCTCGGTCTGAGCCACCCTGCAGCCTGACTGAAAGCCAGCAGAGTGTATCCACATTTTCTGTCAAAAAAAAAAAACAACTAAACTGTTTCCTATTTTGATGTTTATGCTGCAACATAAATAAAAACATTTCTGAAGATGTAAATGTGACGAAGGGAAGAACATCAAAGCCTGGAATGTCTGAAGTGTGTGTGATGTTTATGATTCCAATAAAAATAAATTAAAATGTGGGTTTCATTGAATTGGAGTGCTTTAAACACAACAGAGTGAACAACGTTCAGTGTCAGTCAGAGGGAGAACTACAGCGATGAAAGATCAAGTTTTAATCTATGGATCTGAACTTAGCACTAGTTCTTGTTGAGGGTTAACTTGCACAACGCTGGCAGCTGATAAGAGGAGGAAAACACAGAGGAGAGGACGAAGGACAGCCAGCTGCTGATAAAGGCTTCTATTCGGTTCTGGTTCAGTCCAAGCCCAGGTTTTACTCCAGCTGACACCACCGGCTTCGCCCCAGGCGCTTCCTCCCACCCTCACTTCCTCTGACAAACACCACTTCCTGAGATGAGTCGACATGTTTTACAGGTTTCCCTGTGATGAGGTGAGCCGCCGCCGGCGCTCCGGATCCGTCCCAGTCCACACGCACCGCGCTGCGGGGAAATCTGTGTCTGCTACCGCTCTCCACCGGCGCAGGGCTTCCACTTAACCAAGCTCTGGGTGAAAGCTGCTCTGTGGTTTTGACTTTCAGTGACAACCGAAAAACTGTCGGTTTCAAACAAAACACCTCCAAACTGAATCTAACAACAAATCTGATCCTGAGCGTCAGCATGGAGCGTTCAGAGGATTCAGAATGTTTCTCCACAAAGTTGGTGAGAACAGTGCAGCAAAATGAAAATGCAAATCATTTATTTGCATCGGTGGAGATAAAAAGTCAGATAAGGCCGGCCGCAGCCTTGCCACTGTGTCTCATAGTAATTAACTACTTAAAGCTCAGCTGTCAGTTGTTGGACGCAGAGACAGAGAGGAGACAGAGCTGCTGGTTGTCTGGCAGCGAGACACGAACGCGACTCGTAAAACGAGAGGTGGAGTCAGAGTGACTATTGATCTGTGTTTGCTCTGAATTAAACCGTTTGTTCAGGGAAACTTTCACCTGGACAGAAGTAAAAAAGCACGAGGCGTTCGGAGCTGAATGCTCAGCTTTTTGGCCATGTCATGTCACTTCCTGCGCAGCTCCAGGAACTGCTGGAGCGATTACATGATGAGCAGGTTGTGAAATTTCTCAGGAAGCAGAGAGTATCACCGCGCTCATTCCAGTCAGAGTTAGCGCTTGAGACATTCTGAGACAGACCTGTGGGCTTTTACCGCGCAGTCAGTGGATTACTTTCAAATATTGTCAGAGAAAAACCCAATTGCACTTTGACTCCAACAAAGGAAACTATAGTTTCTTTGTTTTTTTTTTAAGAGAAAGTAGCAAATAGTTAAAGCATCTGATAAATTAAGCAGAAAAGGGTTTTTATCAACTGTATTGGCAGTCATGGAAAATTTTAAGTTTATTCTGCCTTTTGAGCAATTCCTGCAATATTTGGCATGTTTTTTAATATCTCTCTAATTATGGAAACAAAGCAATTCTTTTCCATGTTGTGCATCAGTGTACTTTTACATACTCATGTGTAATTTAAGGCTAAAAGAGAGATTGCTGCAAAGATCACGACTCTATGCAATCAACCACCCACTGCTGCAACATGCAATGCTCAGGAGGAGAGATTACTGCAACAAATCTATGGAATCAACTGTCCAGTTTCACCACATGCTCGGTCAGATGGAGGGATTGCTGCAGCTCCATGCACTGTTGCATCATGGTCGTTCAGGAGAGATTGCTGTGAAGTGAACACGTTGATGGAATCAACATGTTGTGTTGATCACAGGGATTACAGCAAATGACTTGATGCAATCTGAAGGGTTTATTTAGGAAAACCTTTGTTAAATGGATGTGACAACTACAATCCAACTGATTCAGGTCAATTAGATTCTGATGAGAGAAATGACCCAGATCAAACCAACATGGCCGACAGTGACCCCCTGCTACTAGATGCTTATTGGAGTCAAATGACCACACTTTCTAAGGAAGATGACTTTAAGGTGTTGCTTGTGAAAGAGACAACTAAAACCAGAGGTTCAATAAAACATTTTCCTTTTTTATACCCAACTCTCAGCGTAAAAGTTGTTTGCACCAGTTTTACTGGTGTAAAGGTTAATCAGGAGGATGCTTATCTCAACAGTCAACTTCCTGTGAGTCAGACAATCCCTTTATAAACAAGCAGAGCTGTGTTTTCTGACACCACGAGCTGCTTTCTTTAACAGGCTGTAGATCTGGAGCTAAAAACAAACCGTTATCGCATTTCTTACTAAAAGTTTCGACTGATTCATACAATGAGCTCCTCCAGTTGATTCTCAATGGAAAATTAAAAAACACGTGTTGTATGAAATGATCTGGAGACTAAAGAGCCAATAAGCAGATTTTAAATCAGTGCTGGCTGCAGCTGCATGCTTGCGTGTTTCTGCTGCCCTTCCTCACATGCCTCTGCAGGTTTCTACATGACGCCCGGCTGCCATGTTTTGGCTGCGCAACTCCGAGCCGAGGGTCTGCAGGTCCGATGCTATCGCCCACTTCTCTGCACACACACCTCCATCACTCACATTACCACAGGAATAAAGCACCTTCACCTCTCCTCCCTTCCCCCTGTTTTATTCTGTTGACAGAACCGGTTTGCTGCAGTCGTTTAAAGGACTTCTTATTGGACTTTGTCTCCTCTGCCAATACAAATATTGGTGTACAGACTCCAGCAAAAACCAGTTCTGTCTTTTTTCTTTTCTTAATCCTCTTCCTCTTCCTCTGTGCTGAACAATAGGCCACACTGGATGAAGTTCCTTCAGCAGCAAACAAATGAACGACAAAGAAACTGAGAAAACAAATTGATAGAGAGAATAGAAATCTCTAAGAACAGCTTTTGTTGATATTTTGGTGAGAGACTGTAGAAGCCTGGAGTCATTCCTCATTTATTTTAATTTTTTTGTAAGAGCATGACAGCATTTTCTAAAGGGTTGGCTTTAAAACAAGGAAGCAGATCAAATCAGAACTCAAATCTGAAAGTTATGATCTGGAGAAAAACTAAATGATCCATCTAACAATTAAATTATATATATATATATATATATATATATATATATATATATATATATAATGGAAAAGGAAGGCTGAGGTTTGAAAAATCAGCAATACGTCAACAGCAGCTGGTCCCATACTCAATAATCAATGCAGAAATTAGTAAAAAGTTTAACTATTGGCTCCTTTTAATAATGCCAAGTAGTTTATTGAACTTTTGATATTTTGGCCCAAAGATGCAGAAACAGCTAAATCTATAAATATACGTAATGTCAGTTTATAAACGCTGTCCGGTTGGGGAGTATCACCAACTTAACACCTGCTGACAGCATTTGGAAATGTGTTTTGGTTTCAAAGAGCGTTCAGGAACCTGGAAGGAAGCATGTTTGGTTTTCTGTAGAAACACAGATCACAACAGAGAAGATCAAACATCTACATGAAGAAATGAAGCTCTGAACGATTCCTGAATCAACTCAGACCTGTTCACTGACAGCTACTTCACATTTTCGCATTTCAGTTTGTCGGAAATGAGTTAATTTGTTTTCTGGCTAATCAAGTGCGTTGCCATTTGCGCCCCCGTCCTACTTCCTGTTTTAATCGTGAACAAACTGGCCTCGATTCTTCCTGCCAACCCTTGTGAGCTGTAAAAATCCACCAGAGTCCAAACTGTATCCCCCTCACAGCGTGCGGCTGCTTTAATTCCTGTATGAGAAAGAAGCCGACATGTGACGGCCGTGGCAGCCGTCCAGTAACTCAGCAGTTTACCAGCAGGGAAGCCACTCAGCTGACCTCTGATCTGGAAAAAGTCCCTAATATTCCTGGACTTCTATAACCGGCATGAATCCTGAGACCAGAATCACTTTAGTGTGGCTCATTTCTCTCCAGGACGTAGACGGGTCCCGACCGAATGGTGCTAAAGCAGGCAGAGAGCCGAAGCAGCTGCTGCGCTGAAAATGGTTGGTGTTTATGTAACGGCTGCTCCAAACCGGGCTGTTTGCGTCTGTTGACACCTCATGATAGCCTGTCAGTCAAAGAGCAGGGAAAAGCAGAAGTGGAAGCACAGCAGGGACACTGTGTTCACACACACACAACTCCTTTGCGTTTGTCTTTAAATGATCAACACAAGTGGGCCGTTTTCTAAAAGCAGTTTGAGAAAGTTGAATGTTTTTATCAGCGAGAAGGAAATCATGACAACAAAGAGCCAGCCTCCATCTGGAAACCTCGTGAGCGAGAACGAGGAAGGGTGTGTGTACGTTCAGAGGGAGGAAAATCAACGCACAACAAAGAGAAAAAAATGTGTGTACACAGAACTGAGAGTGTGGGTTTCCTAATGCGCAGCGAAGGAGGGAAGTTCAGCTGAGCTATTAAAAGACCACAAATTACAACTCTAGGCAGCCAGAAACGTCCTCAGCGCCGCAACCAACACTTCAGAGCCGACCCGATCCGACCCGATCCGCTCGTCTCCACGCGCTCCTGTCATCCTGCTCATGAGTCTGCAGGACGTGTCGATCTGAGTTGTTCTGATTCAGCCATCTGATCAGTTTAATGACCGTCCTGCTGAGGATGTTTTTACATCTTCTGGTTTATATTATCCATATTTCTGGTATTCTGGTCGGTCTGAGGACAGTTTTCCGCTCTGGGTTTTGTTTTTTTTGCCATCCCACATCCTCCCCACTCACTCACTTAGTGGAGTCCAAACTTTTTCCCATTAAGGCCAAAAAAGTTTGTAGAATTCAACGACCACATTTTGTCATTTTAACTAAAACTAAAAAGATTTACTTCTGAAGACATTAATTGTTTTTATCTCTGTAATAACATAATAAATAGATGATATTCTAAAAAAGAGCTAAGCAGTCTTACAATGTTGCTGTATTAAGTGATGAGGATTTCTTTCTTTTTCCTTTTACTTTTCACAACAAAGGTTTGGCATCGCTTGATGGATTTAACATAGTGTAATCAGTGACAACAGAAACGGTGCCAATAAAAGAACATTTTTGTTGACTTTGTCTTTAAGCTTCTTTGCATATTCTTTGAATATTTCACATTAACTTGTAAATCTTCCTGTTTTCGTGGAACATGCTTGTCTCTTTGCTTTATGAATTATTTGAGACGTTTAGGCATCTTTTTTCGTTTCTGGTCATTTTATTTTCTGCCAGAAGATTTATAAACTAAGTTTCTTGATCAGTTATGAGCTAAATTTCCTTTTTGTCGCCTTGTTTGATTTTCAGAAATTGTGTGCGTATTTTAGCATTTTTAGCTGTTCCCAATTTTGATTAATCATATTTTACATTATTGCTGTTGAGTCTTATTCTCCGTCTTTCTGATTTGTTTTGGATCATTCGTCATCGATGTCTTTCTAACTTCATCTCCGTTTCCTCTTTCTCCTCTGTTCTGTTGCTATGTGGGTCGTATTTGACTTTTCTCTGGTTGTGCTGTAGGTGTTGTGAAATGTTTCCATCCTTTGCACATCTCTGGAACAGGTTTGGTGAGTGTGTTGGAATATTTTCGTCTCTTTCTAGTTGTTCGCCTCCTTGTTTTGTTTAAATATTTTTATGTCTTTCTGGCACATTTAAATCCGTTTCTGACTCTTTTCTGCGAACTTTTGAAACATTCTTGATTAATTTCTGATTGTCCTTTAGTGATTCTCATCGTTTTCTCAGTTTTTGCTGCTGTGTGGTGACTCTTTGTGTACTCTTTGTGTACAAGGGTCAGTTACAGTTGGACCCTTTGGGGCCCCTGCTGTTGTCCTTGTTTAGTAATCCATCCCAGGGCGTGGTGTGTGTGTTTAGATAACACATGAACAGTGTGTCCTACAGCAGGTCTCCTGGTGTATAGGTCATCTATCAGGCTGTTTCTAGCAGTGGAGTCGTTCAAATGAGTCTTTGCGGTCACCAGAAAGAAGACACAAAGAGAGAAGACAGACGGAGACAGTGAGGATGAAACGGAGCTCTGTCTGAACATGAAGGAGGTCTGCCTCAGAAACTGGAACAATGGCTGCGTTGTGAGCTTTGGATGCGAGATCAAACCCTCGGGTGTTTCCCAGCAGCCCCCAAACCTCAGCCCCCAGTCCTCAACCTGCAGCTCCGCCCCACGCTCGGGGACAAGTCGGAGACACAAAGGACACGAAGGACACGAAGGACGGACAGAGATCTCCTCTTTCTGGAGCTGACGCTGGCCTTCCCATGAGCCTTCACACAACCCAGATTTCGCCTCCGGACAGCCTCACCAATGAGACCCATGTGAAGGCGTCTCATTTAACGCCACAGTCGACATGTGGCGTTAAACATGGCGGCCGTTTACAGCTCTAAGTGCTGAAACAGTGTGTGGAAAATATGCAGCGTTCCCCTGACACCAAGGTTGAGTTTGCCCTCCGGAGGCCGGAGGATCAAAGCACTTCCTGCTTAGTTACTGT
The DNA here is from genome assembly GCF_000485575.1 of Poecilia formosa. Taxonomy (NCBI): domain Eukaryota; kingdom Metazoa; phylum Chordata; class Actinopteri; order Cyprinodontiformes; family Poeciliidae; genus Poecilia; species Poecilia formosa. The sequence goes on from NW_006800510.1 coordinate 169,867, forward strand.
CCTGGTCCCTCATCGCTAAGTGGGGTCCTGACAAGCATCAAGAAAGAGGAGGGGGGGGGTCGGGACCGGCCAGCCAGGAAGACATGGGACGCTCAACGCTCATGATACATTCTGGAACTTTTCCAGAATTTACAGATTATATTCTGGATCTGACAGGTTACTGCAGGTGACTTTTCCACTTTGAAGAACTTACAAGTTACTTTTTCTGAAACATTTTAATTATTCTGATCTTTTTTCAGAATTAACCAAAATTTACAAGTTACTTTCCAAAACCTAAAGGTCACTTTCTAGATCTTACAGGTCACATTTACAGAATTTAATGACTTTCTAAAATTCATATTCTAGAATCTGGTTTTTGATTTAACTGTGTGGAACTTGTAGTTTTTCTTTCCAAACTTCTCCAACTTTCCAAATCTTTGACAAATCTTACTATTTGCTTTCCAAAACTTACAAGTAACTGTGAAAAAGTAGTTTATACATCTTATGAAATAAATCTGTAAGTTTAGTGAAATCAACCTCCAGAATGTCAGACTTTTTAAAAGTAACGTATAATTTGCAAAGTTTCAGAAAGTAACCTGTAAGCTGTGGGTAAAATTAACCTCAAAGTTATTGATGACCCTGGAAGATTTAGCTCCATTTTTATTGAATTATGATGTCTGTTTCTGATAAAATATTAGACAAGCATCTCTTTAAGGATAATAAAACCGTACATGATATTAAATCTGTGTAGGAGTCACATCCAGTCAAATCAGAAGAATCTGAATCAGGTGAGTTACAGTAAGAAATCCTGAACTCCATCAGAGCTTTATAAACTTGATTTTATGAAGTGACTTTCAGCTGTTTAAAGTCTGATGTTTTATTGTTTTCAGTAAAATCTGACCTTGTCCTTTCATCTGGTCCACCTTGAATCGTTTCCTGCCTTTAATGTCGGCTTTTATGTGACTCTTTGCGGGTCTTAAAAGCTCCCATGTGAACATGGCTTGGCATCAAAATTACAGGGGAGGGAATGAACCTGCAGAATAATAACTTATGGCAGAAAATTGTCATTACACCTCCACACATCCAGCTAGCTCCACTCGCATCCAGACGGAGAGCCATGACTGCAGCGGTCCAGAGTGCTGCATAAAGCGCGGCGTCGACCTGACGGTAACCAGACACTGCGCTGCCAATAATTGATGATCTCGAGGCAACAGAGTTTGCTGTTCGTTTCCCTTGGCAACGGGTCGCGAGAGGAAAGAACCAAGACCCAAAAGGTTCTGTTTTGAAGATAATGGGGCGTCAGTCTTCAGAGTGAAGAACAAAACCTCCCGTTGATGCAGCAGCGGTTTAATTTTTCTGTGATGTGGTCATGCTTCACCTCCTCCAATCACCATCTGCTTCTCTGCAGCACAAATATCTGCAACCGGCTGGTTTTATCCACGTTTCAGACGGCAGGTGGACGGCAGGCTGCCACCACTTCACACCTGCTGCTGTTGCGGAGGCCAGATTTAAATGTACGGTGAGCCAGAGGGACCAGAGATTCAGCTCCACTCCGGCTCTCCTGGATGTGATGTGAGCAGCAGAACAAAGTCAGGAAGTTTCCTGGAAGCTCAGCAGCCAAACCCTCCATGATCTTTGGACGACACGCGATGATGACAGAAATAGAGGAGGTTTTACTTTCAAATAAATAATCAGTTGAGCCCCGGAGGACACATTTGTCTTTTCAAAAGGAGTTAGAAAGTATCGTTCTTCCTCTGCTTCTCTAACAAAACAAACCCTTCCTCTGCTTCACCTCTTTTTCAAGAAAGCAGCTCAAGCTTTCTTGGAAAAGATCTGGGCTCAGTTTCTTCTACATGGCAAAAACACAAAATCTAACCAAATATTTCTGGAGGAAATGTTTTAGTACAATTGAACTTAAAAGCTACTTTTTTGGAAGAAATACGAGTTTGTTTTAAGTCCATAATTCCTTAACATTAATGAAAAAGTTTTCACTTATACAAAGTACTTTTTCATCAATATTAAGGAAAGATTTACTAAAAACAAGCTCTTATGTAACTGAAAAGTTACTGGTAAGTTAGTTTTGTCTTTTTTAAAGCGCACTAAGACGTTTGCAGAAGAAACCAGACAGAAATACTTGGTGAGATAAGATGTTGTGTTTTTACAGTGTACTGCAGGCAGTTTTTAAAACAAACACCAACATAACCGTCTGCCAGATCTGATGAAAGTCATGACACAGATTCTCAGTTTTATTTAGATCTAGGCTTTGACTAGACCATCCGCTGTATCTCAGGCTGTATTCTGCTTACCCAACACTCACCGTTAAAGAAGCTCTTGACCTTGAGGTAGCCGACGCTGAGCCGCAGCACCGACAGCTTGTCGAGCCGCGCCCGCACCTCCTCTGGGAACGGCAGCAGGCTGGTGAGCTTGTCCAGCTCTCCGTTGAGGCGGTCCCGGTGGCGTTTGGACGGGTTGGACTTGGTGCCATCGGGCGGAGGCGGCTTGGGCCTGCGGACAGAGACCAACAGCAGTGAGAGTCCGCTCGGTTCCCACATTGGAGCAGAGAGCTCTCCGCTGGGAGCCGGAGGTCGGCTTTGACTGAGAAAGGTCGTGAAGACCAGAGCGAGCGCTGAAGGTGCAACTGAAGCGGACGTCTGCGTGCGTCAGAGATCCACAGCTGCTTCTAATTCTCGCTTCGCTGCAGGAGGGAAAACATGCAAACATCTCTGTGTGCAAAACCATACAGAGGAGAACTGGGGGCATCGTTCATCATTTATCGTGATTAATTTCAATTCATGGTGGGAATTTTGATTCATTCTCATGATTAATTAATGTCAGATTTGTTAGTTGTACTACTTTCTCCGATTTTGTTCAATAAAGCATCAATAAATATGAACAAATAAGTAGGAGTGTTTATAATAATAATAAATAAATAAAATCATTATCACAATATTACCACAAAACAACAGGCCTGGCCCTCTTGCTGCCCTTATCAGTTTAAAATCACAAACCGCCTCAGCTCTCCGCAGGGAGGCTGCTTCAGCTGCTTCCCCGGTTACCATGGGAACCAGGTGAGCGGGAATGAGGTCAGCTGTTTTCCAGGACTTGTTTACCGCCTCCTGACGGAGAGCAGATCCAGAAACTGAGCATTATCTGCTCATCATGGACTGCCTCTTTAAATCTCCATGGCAACCATAAAACATATGCTTTTCTTTAAAGACAACCCCCCCCACCCCGATAAAACATCTCTCAGGCTTTGGCTGGGTTGTATGCAACCCCACCTGCACCTCACAGCTGCAGGTGGGGCTCACACAGAGGTAAATCAGCTTCAGAGGAGAATGCTCTGATGAGGGTCAAAGGTCAGCTGAGGCTGCAGCAGAGCAAGATGTTAGTGGGAGGAACTCAAAATCCACGAACCCGTTAGCTTTTATGCTTCAAATTTTATTCAAAACAAACAGATTCAGCTATTTTAGTTGACAAAAGAAACACAAAACTCCTCAAAAAGAAGAAAAGAAAAGCTAAATAAGAAGAGCCAAATATCTGACTAAGCAATCAGTGATGATAAACAAACCTTGATTAAAGTCAACTTTTTACTTATAGTAAAACTCTGACCTGCTGGTTTTAATTTAAGCAGCTTCCAGCTGCTCTGAAGAAGAATAACGACTGAAACAAGTGGAGAGATAAAACTGCAACGCTCCACCTGTGGGAGGAAATCTGTTGGGTTTCTCCTGGAAAAGGACATGTTAAAAAATAAATTAAAAATAGAAAAAAAATGTAATTAAAACAAAGAAATAAACATACATAAAAAAAATGTAATCTTAAAAACTGGGGGAAAATACCAGAAATATCCAAGTAATTTCAGAGTAATAATTGTCACTATGCTAAAACAAGCTTCTCTCTAAAACCGAACCTGAAAATAAATGAATAAATATATTTATTACTGCAAATCTTTCTTTGGACAGTAAACTGTGTTTTGTGGGACGTTGTAAATACTACAGTGTAAATGAACAGGGTTTTCTGACATTAAATATTCACATTAAGAGAAGAAGTGAAGAGAGAGAGCGCTGCAGTAATAAAATCAACCATTGTTTCAATATCAAACAAAAACAGATGAAATGATCGCCATGGAGACGTTTTGAAACGTCTTAAATCTCAGACAGGAGATCTGTGAGTCTTACTGTTGCTCAGAGTTTCTCAACCGGTTGCCAACATTTATAAATCATGTTTTCACATGAGTAAGCTTCTTCTGACTTCACCGTTTGATCCAGAGACCTGCTGTTACTAGAACAAACTGGCCACCTACCGACGGTGCATTCACTGGCTGACAAAACATGGGAATTCTCTGCTTCCACTGGTTAAGTTCATCAACCAGTTTTAAGAAGACTCCCGGTGAGAGTGTATTTTATCATCAATGATCATCTGATTCTGTCAAAATAAAAGATGCAACAAGTATCGGCATTGACATCGGTATCGGTCGATACTAAAATCGATCTTATTCATTGATTTTTATCAACCTCTGAGAATCAGGGCAGGGCAGTGAGTTGGACATTGTTATACTGGTGTGTTTCAAGCCAGTATTTTTTCAAAATAACATGAAAAACCAGGAGCCCAGTGAGCCCAGACCAATGTGTGTGAACATTAAAGACATATTTCAGATTTCAGTGCCAGAAAACCCACAAATCCTGACAACATTAACATAAATCAGTCCCAGTCGGGCCTTCAGTTGTTTTCTAAAGCAGATCAGAATTTAAAATGCTTTCTTTTAGAGTGACGCAGCGCTTTGGGAGGTAAAACTTTATAAAGTAAAACAAGCAGTATAATATATGAACGATGAAAAACCACAAACCAAGCCAGGCTGATGCTGCAAACTGAAAACAGGTTGTTTTCTTTACAAAACAGCATTTTCATATCAAATGTTATATGTAGGGTTTTTTTTCTTTGTATCTATAAAAAAACTACAAGAACATTTTTTCACAAATACATATCTTGATTACACACAAATTCTTATCTATTGAAAGATAAAATCCTCCGCCATTTAATTGACAAGGTCACAAAACTCCATTCACAACGACATCGTCTGATTTACAAGCACAAAATATTTATGACTGATAAAAAGTGAGACTTTCAGCTGCTGCCATCCACTGTTGCTTTCTTAAACCTACTCTGAGGAAATGCAGATGCAGAGTGACAATGCTGGTCAGAACCTGAGCAGAACTGGAGTGTTTTTGTCACTAGCTGTCATCTACAACACAGGTACCGGTTTGTTAGGTCTTTAACTCAACATTTCTCCTCCAGAATAGATAAAACACAATGTGTCACACACCCTGTTTAATGTGCAGCACTAAAATGTGTATTTGTGTAAAATAAATGTCTAAAAATTGTCCTTTCCTGTCTTTTTAATAAGACATCTGTTTCAAATAAAACTGTGGTGCACGACATATCTGGAATCAAGGCGAGATGACTATCGCTGCATTCCTGACGGCGTTCCCTGTAAGAACAATGAGCAGCCAGTGTTGTTGCTCCTCGTCTTATCGAGCAGATCTGTCCTGAGAGGGGCGTGTGAGCTGAAGAAAACGCTTTGCATTATATGGGAGTGTATGTGTTGGAGTGTGTGTGTGTGCGTGTGTTTTAGACTTGAAGAAACTCTCTCCTGCGCTTTCACAAAGGCACTTTGTCCGTGACGAGGCAGCAGCACCTTTTCAGAACAATAGAAACTAAACACTGTGTTCTCTGCTGCAGTTGTGATCCAGAAACAACAGGAGGATCATTAGAGCTCATATCAGAAACACGACACCTGAGCCAATAAAATACCTGCAACCCAACTCTAAGAATATCACAAATATCAGCAACAATCATACATATTGGCTTTAGTCGTGCACCAACAGTCTGTTGATGATATAATACGTCTTTTTTACAGAAAAACATGGAGACAATGTGAGGAATTTATTGGTTTTTCACCCTAAAAGCATCCAAATAGTTGCTGCTTTACTGGCTGCTGCTTTAAAAGCAAAGTGAACTCAGAAAAGGTCAAAGCGTCTTTAAAATCTCTGTTCAAATCCTCCACACATCATCTTCCTTTTTTACAGCATCAGCTCTTAAACACAAAGAGTCCTTTTTGCTTGTGTTTGGTCAGAAAGCTGAAGGCCTGATTTCCATCACATGTCAGTCATGAGAGACAGAGGGAGACGCTGCGTCTGCTGCAGCTGTCCCTTCACTTAACACGTTACATTCACTGCAGCATGACCTCACCACAAACCCAAACCAAACACCAGCATCTGACCGCCAGGCTGCACAAGAACCCGCTCCAATCAGCGGCCGAAAGCAGGACAGCTCAGGACGTTTATTAGAAATGTAAACCAAGAAGTTTTCAGACCTTATCATCTGAGACAAGTGCTGCAATAAAAGCAAACAACCTGCTTCCTCCTTCGACCTGAATCTTGTTTTTATGACTAATTGTGTTGTTTTCCAGAGTCTCCTATGTGTCTGCAGAATGAAAACAGCAGATAAGTATTACTAAAGAGACTGATTTTAATGTGGCTGAGCTCTGTGGTTGATCTGGGTAAGCCGCATTTGTTCACAGACAATAAAAACCGGCAGACGTCACGTGACAGATCCGCAAAACAATCAGAACCGTTCTGGATCATGTGCTAAGCTAACAATGTAAACACCTGCACAGGTACTGGGCTCTAACCCCACTGGATCCCCTCAAACAGAAACACACACACACACACACCTCTGTTTTACCTGCACGCACACAGCATTCAGAAAGTCCCAGAGTCTGTTTTGGAGTCTTTCCAAGCCAATAAAATCTCATCTGGAGCAGAATCACTGATCTCACCTTTGACATAAAGAACACACTCGTTAAAGTGTTGCAGAGAAAACACCTGGATGGAAACCCATCTGTACCCGGAGCAACTTCAAGACACATCAAACCTTTCAGCTCAGTAAAGTGAACAGATTCATTAAATGTCCTGCTTTTGTTGCTTTGCATAAACTGTCCACTTATTACCCATATTAGCGATGTAAACTTGTATTATCGAACTTTGACCTCTTCTAGTGACAACCTCATCCTGTTCCAAACTCAGCCTCACCTTTGCGTCCAACATCAGTGTCCGACCTCAACAATAGGCTCAAAGAAAAAGGGTTAAAAATCTGTGGGAAGCCTTCTCACACACACACACACACACACACAGACACACACACACACGTGACCACAACCAATAAATGTGGTTAATGCAACCTTATCGTGTTTAAAATCATGGCAGAAACACTTCAGCAGCTTCTTTCTCCTCCAGATCGATTGGAGTGGATCTAAATGACAAACCAAGCGTCTTATCTCTGTAAAGGACAGAAAAGTCCGCTGTCAGAGAGGAAGTGAATGAGCAACCTCAGAAGTATTCAGCTGCTGTGATGAATGTGTGGGAGGAAGCCGAGCAGCCTGTAGAGCCGTGACCTCAGCCTCCAACACGTTAGGGATGAACTTTCACACCGTCTGCCTCCACCTGCGTCCAGGTGTCTGTCCAGGCTTCACCTTTCCGCTTCATGATGCTGGTGTATTTACTCACACAGAAATCACCACAAATGGAAACTTTTCTGCTCTCCCCTCAAGTTAGAGAGAGTGAGCGCAGAACTCACCCAACCAGCTCCATTTCCCTACAAATAAAGAAAGATAAACTCCCTGGGAGCCACTTTTCCTAAAACCCCGAACATGGCAGACTTATGTAACGTTTGCGTGACACAAAACTATGTTAATTTGAGTCGAGGGAGGGAGGAAAAAAACACCCCCCCCCTCCTCAACAAAACACACAAAGACATAAGGAAAGACAGGAAAAAAAGTATGTTGTGGCAGTCAGAGGAGGAGGAGAAAAAATAGTGAGCGAGTCTCAGATTACGCCATCCTCCTGCTCTCCCTCCTCCCTCGTGGAAACATTGCGTGAGAGCGCTCTCGCTGCACGTCCTGATTATGATTAATGCAGGTAGCGCCACACACACACTGAAACCACGGTTCTGGATGGGGCTCTGCCACGGATCTGCGCTCAGACTGTTCGCAGCAGCTCGCGTTTGCTCTGCTTTTGTTGAAAAGTTGAACTAGTTGAACTACAGACTGGTTCGATGAGAGAGGAGGAAACAGAAAAGGGTTAAAGCAGCCTGGAGCGGCTGGAGGACGGCTAAAAATGACTTTTATTACACTCTGAGAGGCTGATGTGGTTTTATTTCTGCTCAACGATCCCTCAATCCCTCATTTAGGTCCATACAGACCGATTAGGACCAGGGTTACCGACGACAATCTATTGCTGTACAGCATTTTGTTTACTAATAGGGAAAAACTTTAAAATTATGAATACTTACCAATAAAAATACACAATTTCCCTGTTATTAAAACACAACAGTCTGGGTTCAAATTCATGTAAGAAACATTTTTTTAACATTTTTTAATCCTTACGGAGGCAAATCAACTTTAAGAATTAAAGTTTGGCTGATTTAATTCATCTTCTGGTTAAAAATATTAGTTTTGTTGACTTAGTTTTGTTATTTTCAGATCCACATTTGACTACAGTGGACCTATGCCCCTTTGCGCTTCAGTATACACAAAATTTGCAGATTTTTCTCTGAAATATTCTAAGAGACTCAATGCTACTAATATACTATATAATCCAGGAGCATCATTAATTTCCTTGGTGATGATTGGCTGCAAGCGGTAAGGAAGACCACAGGTGTTAGCTTCTGCGGTGGCTCTAAGATGCGCATTAATGCAAAGTTGTGTATATTTGGCGCTTGAACTATAACAGCAGGCAGTTACGAGGTCTAAAGCATTCGCTGAGGGATGGATGGATGGATATACTTACATCATTTTAGACCAAAACCAAATTATTCAAACCAAAAATACGGATCAGAAATAGAAGATCTGGATTAGCTGTCCTGAAAAAGGCTAAATTAAATCCTCTCCGAACGAATAATCAAACAGAGAAACAGTTTGAGAGATTTTTCAGAAATCTCTGAGATGTTACAACAAATTGATTCCTTCTGGTGCAAACCTAGAAGGTCTTAAGACACCTTAGAGCAGAAGCACAGAAACTAAAGCACTGAATAATCAATGTATCCAAAGCTGCACACGTACCCTTTGGTTACTTTTTGACCACTGCACCAAAGTAAAGATGCTTGGCCGTATTATATCAACACAACCACCTCAAACCAACTGGGAAGCATGGTGGTGGAGGGGTGGTAATGTGGGCTTGTTTTGCAGCAACAGGACATTTCTGCTCCAACCAAACAGGCCAAACACAAACACAGCAGCAAACATCGTACAGAGTCCTCCGACATGGTTTACGTCAGACGCTGGCATGTTACCTGGCTGTAGTGTGTTTGGCAGAAAAACAAGTCAAATCTGTTTACATAAGGAGAACCAGCGGCCATATTGGCTTATTGAAGCAGCATGGGAGGCAAATCCAATTCCAGAGGTTAGAGCAACAACTAAACAGAGGGTCACCACCAACTGGTTTTCAATAATGGCTCCTTATATTCAACAGAGGATTACATTAAGTGTTTATGGGTTTACTGAAATCAATACAGGGTCGACAGAGTTCACATTAACCCAATGAACAAATCTGTTGACAATGCTGCAGCAGAGGAAGGAGATGTGTGTGAATGTGGGCTTCTGGTTGTTAACAAAGAGATCCAGTTACTTAATTCGGACAAAACTCACCTGAAATATTCAAGGTTCGCCTCACATTACTCTCAAGGACCCTTCAGAGAGTCCTCAGAGGGGAAATCCAGAGGAAAACACAAACATGTTTGCTTTCATAACTAGAAAACCAAGAAGGTTTCCCCCTAAAATGCGGAACCCAGCCATGCGGGGATAAATGGATCGAAATGATGGTTGGGATATTTCCCAACGTCACGACACACAGAGTACAGAAGGGTTTATTACAGCTGTATAACTATGTAACAACAGGCTGCAATGCACTGACTGGTCTGGATGTGTTTGCACAGCTGCACCTTCTTGTTTTGAAAATCCAAAAAAATATAAACACAGATTTTAGAGCGATGTTGTTATTAAAATAATCAGATTCACTTCCTTGGTAGCCCAAAAAGGCATAAAAACTGGGAAAATATTCTTAAATGACTATTATTAGAGAGTAATCAGTTGTTAATAAAACAATTTAGCGAAGTTATACTTTTGTCAACTTACGTTTTCTGCACCGGCTTCTTCCGTTTCTTCATCGCGTACTGCGCCGTGCTCGGCAACATGGTGAGGCAACGCAACAAAGTCCAAATAAGAAAAAAGTTGAGCTATCCCGACTTTAAAAGCACCTTAACACGTCCAGACCGGTTCGGAAAAGGTACATTCCCCGAAAAATATCAAAATGAAACCGATAATAACAGCGAAAAAGAAGGGGAAAACTCGACGGCCACGAATGCCCTGGTACAGCTCGGATTGTTTGTTACGGACGACGGAGACTTTTCCGGACTTTTCTCGCTACGCCGACATGGCAAGAGGTAGCAAACCGTCACAACTCGTCATGCTTGGGTTGTTCGAGCGTTTCCACTCCGGTATCATCCGAAAAAGAGTCCAAACTTTGATCAGTTTAAGGGGTTCCCTCGGAGGGTTTCATAGAGACGACCTTCTGACTGCGGCGGCGGCGCCCCCGTTGTGATTTGACGGAGCGGAGCAGCGGCGTAAAGTGTGTCACTGTAACATCAGAGCGGAAATATTTAAGGTAGACCGACCACAGCCGCACAGGGACTACACATGCGCAAGCTCCCTGGACGACCTTAAGAAGAGTTTTGTAACAATCACACTTAGACAACTGTTAAACTTCGAAAATCTATACTTTCATAATAATAATAAAAACCTTATTTGATGTGTAAATAAATAGTTACAGCTTATATGTAGTACAAATCGTTCTTACTTTTGGTTGTTATCACACTTAAACCAGCTGTATGTAACTTTTATATATATAAAAAAAGTTTTTTACATATTTGTTAAAACTATCACCATGTTGTGACATTATAATATGAAACATATAATCTGAGAAAAGGTCTTCCTCCCTGGGCTGTTATTGCAATCTGAAGAAATGCACCGCTCTGGTCAAAAACAACCAATCAGTGCCAGGAAGAGGGTCTTAGCGCTGTCTATCAACCTTGTGAACATGTTTCTACATGTGTTAATGGTGGAGAAATAACTTACTAGCCATCATCGGTAGCCATGCTAACTTGTCTTAGCATTCACGACAGGTTCTGCTGACATGGAGAAGCTACATTGTACCAGACCAGAGAGCAAGGTGAGCATGATTGACAGCGCTAAGGCCCGCCTCCTGGCTTTGATTGGTTGTTAATAGTTAGCACTGGGAACACTGGTAGAAGGCAGAGGAGCTTGATTTTTTCCCCACAGATTATCTGTCTCACTATTCTGTCATGACTTAGTGAGAGTTTCAACAAATATATATATATATATATATATATATATATATATATATATATATATATATATATATATATATATATATATATATATATATATATATATATATATATATATATTTAAATGTTTTTAGTTTTACTGCAGCTATAAATGTTTTAAGATCATCTGAACAAAATATTAATCAAAGATGACCTGAATAAATACAAAAAGCCGTTTTCAAATGCCTTAACCTTAGTCATACATCATAAATTAATCAAAAACTACCTCTTGTCATTACTAATTTGTATTTATTAAATTTTTTGATGATTTGAAACATTTAAGTGTCACAAAAAATATCTATAGATGTATTTTTTCAGCACCTAAATTAAGATTATTAACTGATACTTGTAAACAAAAAGTAGTATTAGACGAAAGTGGAGAAGTTTAGTCCTAATGCACAGCTCTGTGTTTGAGAAAACCAAACCCATCACGCCAAAAGGTGGATTTTTGTACAATTCACAGATTTAAATAGGTTTGCAACCTACTTTTGCTGAAATGAGTAATCTCTCTGTAAGATAGTGATATTAACTAGATGTTTCCGGTCACTAGTTGAGCTAAAACATTCAGTTTCCAAACAAAAATATAAGTTTTTTCACCCCACATCTTTTACATTACAATCTTCTTAGATTAACGAGTCTAATGCAGCTACTGAAGTCTTTACTGTCTGAGGTGTGTGGGATTTTCTACAATCAGTTTGATTTTATGCATTAAAAAGAACTAGTTGGTTTCACATACTGTAAATGAGTCATTCTTTCTGGGGACAATCAGCAGGTGAAGGCTGAACTTCTTCCCCTGTGGCTGAACTCTTCCTGCGCTGGCTCGAGGTCTACAAATCACGAGGTCCCTGCTCATATTTATTTAATGTTTGGGTCGTTTGGCAGTCACTCACCGTATCCTCCTACGCTCTGTCACACTGAGGTGCGCTGGCTTCTACAAAGCTATAAATGTGAAGGATTCCTGTGACGTTCCTTTTATTCACCGCAGCCAAAGTTGGTGTGATATATCACTGTTTTTGTGGAGAAAAACCTGCTTCAGCACGCCAAAGACTAAATTTACAAAACCGAAAGGCAGACAGACTAACATCTCGGGACTTTCAGGGTGAAAAACAAGAACCTTGGTATTTACTGGTCCTCATATCTGACATGTGTGAAGTAGTTTTTGCTTGTTTTTGGTTCAAGACACCTTGTAGTGATGATTCAGGTGGTGTAATGTTGCAGGTATTCAAGACTGTAAAAGAAGAATTATCACATATCAGGATGCAAACAGTCCTGACAGAAAAGCTTGTTCAAACAAAGACGGCAAATATGTGCAAAATTCAATACGATGAGAGAAGAGAAAGCTGCGATAACGTCCAGTCAGTGGACTCAGACTGATCAAGCACAGCTGCCAGCTATTGATCTAGGAACCAAAGGCAGTCCGAGGCAGACCGTTGTGATGTCTGCTTCGCTACAGAATACGAAGAGATGCAATGAAAGGCACTGACGCAGAAACAGGCTTGAGATAATTTGTGCTTTGGTAGTTGATGGCCTACAAACATATGGTTATTACCCAGGCGAGCAAAGAAACACTACAAGGGTAAAGAGGAAAAGAAAGAGAGGGAACAGGTGGGAGAAGCGATGAAGCAGGTGAAAACGGAGGTGATGACAGGAACCAGGAAGAACTTGGACTGGAGGAAGAGTCAAGTTCAGGACCTGGTTGTAGAAACCTCCTCCAGCTCCTTCCAGAGGGGATTTCCTCTAACTCCTTCAGGCTGGCCCAATCATGTCAAAGGATCCACAGTCTGGGGAACAGGAGCTCACCAGCAAGGACACGAGGACATCCAAGGCTCCAGGAGGGTTTCCAGGATTCTGCTCTCTGGGTAAGGCACCAGGTTTCCTCTGTTCTTAATCCATCACAGACCATCACAATTTAGTAAAGTTTAAAACTTCAAAATACATGACTTCAGCCAAGGGTCCAGATCCTCTGATTAAGGCAAAGTGTAGAACAAGTGGCTGTTTTTTACCAAACCACTTCTGGTCAAAACCCGACCACAGAGCCTATTGATGCACATCCTACACAAACCACGGAGGCTATTGATAGCACACTGCTCTTATCTAGTTTTCAACATTTGAACTACATCGATAGTCTGTAGCTGCTTGCCCTTGCAAGGGTCAGGATTAATGGGTATCCCCAATAGTCACTGGACGAGAGGCAGGATACACCCTGGACAGGTCACCAGTTCATTACTAGATAAACAACCAAATACAACGTAGAGAGACCAAAGAACCTACTGGTATTGGGTATTGTTTTTGGACTGTTGGGGAAGCCAGAGTACCAAGACAGAATCCACTTGGTACATGTGGGTTCTCTCTTGCATGGGGAGAACAGTGCTACCAACCACACCATTGTCCAGTCAAATTATTATAAATAAGTTAATACTTTTCTGAATATTTTCATCATTTCTTGTATATTTAGACATGTCTTTTAATGTTCACAGAGAATCGGTGATGTCTTTAAAGGAGCTTCATTGGTCACTGGTGGCTCAAGTCTGCTGACACGGAAACTTCAAGCAGGAACTGAAACTTTAAGATTCAAAGATCTGTTTAGTAATAATGTAAATTTCTTCAAACAAAGAAGAAGTAACTTTCACCGTTCCAGTTTCAGTTTTGCTGCTGCACTGAAGGAAACCGTGGTCACACATCCTGACAAAACTGATTGATCTGGACAGCTCAAGCTTTTAAACAGCCTTTTCCTGTAATTAGAGCAAATAAAAGTTCTTAAAGGAATAAGTAAAGTCTCTGGCTGACAGAAAGACTGAGGTTTTCCTCTGATCAGAGCTTGTCCCTGGATTAGGGAATCTGCCTGTTTCTTGTTGCTGGGATTAACTGTACGGAGAGCGGAGCTGTCTGAGAAGCCAGCAGCCTTTGTTTCCCATCATTAGCCGCTCAGATCCATGACTAAACGGCACTATTTCAAACACTGGCAGCACACAAAATGTTAACTTTCCACTGTGCCACCGCAGACCACCACAGCATTTTATTGCGACATGCAGAGGTGGCCTTTACATGGCAGTAAAAGCTCCAGTAGGTCTGGGTACAACTTGTTAATTATCTCCAAAGTAAAGCTGGTGAGGCTTCATATCAGTGGCTTTTCGTCAATGCTCATCAATTTCAAGAAACGGTAATTCAGTTATTCCAGGAAAAATTTAATTGTTGATTATTCAGCTGTATCCAATCTGCTTTGAGTGGCTGGAACAGCTTTAGAGAGTATTGTTTGGCCAGAAGATCTTCTTCTTGATGGTTCTTTGTGCCTTTGTTTTGGATATTCAGGTATGTTTTCTTACTGTTGATTCGTGTTTAGCTGTAGTTTTTCTTCTTCTATCAGTCATTTTGTATTCATTCATTCTATAGATTAGACTTAGAGGATCCAGTAATCACCTCCCCAGCATTTCTGAGCCAGCCAGTTTCTATGAATCCAAAAATCTGCTGTTCACATTCATAATTCCTCTTCCTCCTAAGTTCCTTCTGTACGTTTTGGTTAATTTTTCCAATAACTCTACTTCCTTAAAACCAGCAGTGGACGATCCTGGCTGTAGAAGTCCAGCTGCTTGAATGCAAAGGAATTTCGGTCAAATAACTCAGTTCAAGAACAGAACATTGACCTTGAATAAAATCCATTGCTTTAAAGTGGTAGAGTCATTTAACCCTCCTGGGCCCTCTTCACATTTCCTGAATTTACTTCCACATAGTGTCGGCTGTTTTTATGCAGCCTGCAAAAAGCTGAAGATCTGCTCTGTATTAACAGTAAACCTCAGGCTGGTGGCATATAAAACATTTTTTTAAACCAAAGTTTGTGTTTTCTGAACTGCCAACTCATCTTTGCTGCTTTGTGTTCGGTTTATAAAACAAACGATGGAAATGTGGAGCAACTTTCCAGACTCGCAGCGTCTCAAATTAACTTCTAGGAATAAAGATGGTGAATCGGGATGTGATTATAGGTTGTGGGCTATTGAAGCAGCGGGCCGGTCCTGGTTCTGTCCCGGTGAACAGAAAACCCAGCAGGATGAAGTTCTGGTTGATCCACTGGTTCAGAAATGCTGTTGGTAAATTAACAGCAGATGTTGCTGAGTTTGGATGTTCAGTTTCAAGTCGGACTGGACTTTATTCCTGAGCAACAAACAAAGAGAGCATTATTTATGTTCTTACATAAATAGGAAATGTAGTTCCTACTTTGGCCTTAATGTTATAAACAAGGTCATTTAAATTAAATTAGGAAATGTCAGGAAATAGGTGCCCATTTTCTGCAATAAAACTCAATTAATTGCATGTTGCAGGTTGTTTATATCAGTTTTAGGATATTTTTGGAAAGTGCTAAAAACAAGAAGAGTTCAACTAAATGGATTACTTACTAGAGATTTGTTCAAGAATAAAAACCGAACCTTGTTCAAAAATAAAGACTGTGTGTCTGTAATATCCCAACGTCTGGCAAAGGATTCTTTTTAAGTACCAAAATTTAGGGATGAATTATTCTTGAATTATTTAGGAACTTAACGCTAGAAAAAACAACAACACATGAATGAGTTAAATCTACAAATTATTAGAATTTACTTTAAGTTTAACTTATTTTTTCCATCTGGTTTGTCAAGATGGAAACCAAAAACCTAATAAACCCTTTAAAATGTATTCCTACAAATTAACATGTTAACTTGTTAGCAAGTTTGACTTTAGCATTTGTTCTGCATTTGATGTGAACCAAACCTGAGGTTTATCATTTATCGGCACTCTCAGGTTTAAACTGTTAACCTACAAGTCAGACGTTAGCATTAGCTCTGCTACTAAACTAGCAAAAGACGGTTATTAACTTGAAATGTGGTTTAAAAAAGACACACAATCTTTATTATTTCAATATGGTTAATACTTTCCATTATCACACATCTCAGAAATATGCAGACAGAATATGTAAACGGACTTCAGCTGGGGGTAGTTTCTTCAATCGATGCTTTAAAATAAAACGAAACAGACGAGGATCTTTGTGCAGCAGGATGTTGAATATGAAAATTTGTGATTTCTTTCCCCTTCACTTTTGATATGATGATGCTTTATATATGTGTTAAATATTTCTGGAGATAATGCATCAAAGAGACGCAAAGTTGCATCTTTTTGGCCCCTCTGGCTACCCATAATTGGGTGGCAGATGGTTGTTAGCATAGACATAATATAAGGATAGACCCCGCATTTGCTGCTCCGGCGCAGGAAATACGGCGGCCATCTTGGGGCGGTACACCCTCGTACTTTGCTGAACCAAAACAGCAGAAGATGCCTCAGTTCTGCTCGGCTTATTCGTGTTTAAATCTAAGAACTGTTGATGTCAGGGACCGGGGGATGACTTTTCACAAGTAAGAATGACATATTATTGTTAGTATGTTGTGAATGTAATATTACTGTACTGTATTTATGCCCACCAGCGAAATGACAGCAAATGTTAGCTATCGGTCTTCAGCCGGAGATTTGATGACAGGAATATGTTTCAAACAGGCCTACTCACAATTTCAGTAGCTTTGGTTAATTATCATTATCAACAAATCTTAATCAAATTTGGAGTTTTATGTTCTTTGAAATATGAAGATCAAAAATAGTGAGTGTAACGTTTTTCTGAATGCTCAGCTTAAGAAGGCAACATGGCTCCTTAGTTTCAACCGTTGCCTTTTTATTTTTGCTTTGTTATAACAGTTATGTGCAGATCAGCCAGTACAAAATAACTTCAATGAACTCACTAAATAACAGTATATGAATCAAATAACATGGACCTCATTCGAACAATGTTTTTGTGTACACACTCCCAGATATCACGTTTTTGTTTTAAAGGTTTCCAAAAGATAAAGAGATGAGGATGGTTTGCAGAAAGGCAGCACCAGAAAAAAGCTCTGCAAAACTGTCCTATTTCAAGGCTATTGTGTAAAAATGTAATGAACATGTAAATATTGTCACAACAGATAACACACACACACATATATCTGAGATTATCTGAATATATACATAATATGTGTGTGAATAAATTGCATCTTTGGTTGTATCTTGTAAAACATGTCATACTTTAAAACATTGTATTCCACCAAAATTATTTAAATATGTTAAACTATACGTTCCTATACATGCAGTTTTAATAGCTGTATGCCTAAAATTTAAATACGTGACAATGTGATTACTATTCAGCGTGTTATGATCTACTAAATGCGCTGACACTTTATTGTGCCTGTCAAACACATAACTCTGAATGGAGCGGTGTACCGCTCCAAGATGGCCGCCCTAAATCTCGTCAGCTCCAATAGGCGAGAGCGGCCCATGAGGCGTCTATCCTTATATTATGTCTATGGTTGTTAGTCTTAAAGCTACAGTTCAGTTTATGACGCGATGTTCCGTGCAGGTACTGGTCTGAACAACCGCTGTTCAACTTTCCGAGTTATCAGACAAAAAACAGTTGCATGTGAATTTGGATGAGCCTTTGAAGTCTGTTGGATGCAAATCCAAATCAGAAGATATTCAAATGGTTCTGAAATGGAGAGGGAAGCTTTCAGGTTTCCACTGTTCGGCTCAGAACCACTTCCTCTTCAGTTCAGGATGAATTTGCACCAAAACGGAAAGTTTTCGTTCCAAATACAAGATCAGGATGTCGTTTCACAGACAGTTTTTTTTTTAAATCCAATGAATCAGGTTGGACATGATTTGAATTTTGCAAATTCTTGTTACTTACTTCCACTATTTCATAGCTACGAACATGATCAAAGAGGATAGTTTGAATAAAACTTTTTGCATAATCTGACAAAAATATCAACAGGACACAAAAATCCTACTAAAACCACAACATTTATATAGGATTATAGCTTATAATTTATGACTAAAACTAATTACATGTTAGCAATGGAACCATATTCCTCCTGCTAGCAGATGTCTGTGTCAACATGTTGTGTGTTTTATTATGAAACATGTAAAAACATCTGGATTTGATGAGTAGATTTCAGCCGCAGCAGCTGATACTGATGGTATGAAAGGATCTATGAGAATTTTAATCTTTTGCAGATTTTAAACGACTGGCGGAGTGATGCAGGAGTTTTACAGTTTAGCAAACATCTCCACAAAAACATAAAAATACTTATAAAACTCTGAAAACTCATCGCTAAGGAAGAACCAATAATTCTTGTTTTTACATCAGATTTAAATGCTTCAGATCAAACCTATTTTAATTTCTGACAAAGAAAACTTGAGTAAATATCACTTGATCAAAGTTCAGACTTTGACTAGGTCACTCCAAAACCCTATGTTTTTGGTCAAGAGCAGATATTTTATGTTGCTTTTTACTTTACTAAATATTTAGTGAATATGATCTACAGGAATAATAATAAATCTAATCATTTATCATGTGTGATCCTATTGATATTGCCTGGGAAATGTAAGTTATTCTTCCTTCTGAATTGATTTTAGAAAAGCTTTTTCAAACTGAAACTATTATTTATGGATGTTTTATAGATTAATGTATCCTTTAAAGTGTTTTAAGCTAAGAAAGCCAGTAGCTGACATAGACTGGTACAATGAAAACTAAACAAACTTAGAAATAGTGAGAAGAAACAAAAAGAGAAGCAGGGAGAAACTGGATCCATCAGCCAGTTAATGAAAGTTTAAAACTGGGAGAAATGGGAGCAGCTGAGAGAGGAGACCAGGCAGGCAGGCTGAGGGAAAGGAGGAGAGGAAGAGCAAAGACAGGAAAGTTAGATACAATAAATAATGAGATCTGGGTTTAGCATAATAGAAACACAACCAAAATAATCCCAGGATATGACAGAAAATCCCCAAAAGATTCAAACCCAGGACTTTCTTGAGCTCCAAATCCTTCTTCACCACTTTGAAAAAGTTTTTATTCAACAAAACATGACTTAGGTCATTATTTGTAGGTACCACACAGAAAATGAGCATAAAAAACAAATAAATTATGGCATAAAATAGACGGAGAAGCTGCAGTTTGGAGATTCTTGGGACAAAATAAGACAGAAAAGAGCTCAGATGTTTGAAATGTTCTGATGTTGCTGGATCAAAATGTTACCAAACTGAACCAGCCTCCCAGCTGGAAGTAAATGTGTCAGCGTGAAAGTTTCCATCATCCAGCGCGGAGCTGTTCTTGTGCTCTGTGGGAAAACGTCTTTGTTTGGTGATCCTGGTCTCTGATGCACTTCTGGAATTCCTGATGCGGAGAACGATATTCCGGAAACAGAAATATGAGAAAATTCACAGCTCCGGGTCAGACAGAGATAAACCAAAACATCTTATCTCCTCCTGGTGTGAAAACATCTCAGCTTCTTCTTTCTCAATCAAACCCAGAAACAGAAAAATAAATCATTTATGGGGAATATTACATAGTTTATCCTCCCACTTCATTCCTGGGATATCAAACCCCCGCCTGCATCAGAGCCGCAGCGTTTTCATTGTTTCCATTTCGAAACAAAACCAGACGAGCGTCAGAGTTTAGTGAGAACAAACCAAAGATGTTCAGATGAAAGAGAAAAACTGCAGAGCTGTTCTGGTTCCTTCTGGCCTTACTGGTTCTGTAATGGGCAAATTCTGCAGATTTTTCATTTAAGCAATTTTATACAAGATTAGAAATATTAAAAATGCAAATAAGCATTTTATTGCCTAAAGTGCAACAACACAGCTAAATAAAAACTTGTAACATCAACATATTAGTGATCTTGTCTCAATAAGAAATTAATCAATTCATTGAATAATAAATTAAATGAGTTTGATCATTTCCATTTTGATGATTAATATGTTTTAAGGAAAATGTTGTTTATGGAAACATGAAAATACATTTTATTTATTAGTTTTGATTGTTTTTATTCCAGTTCCAGGCTTAAGTTGTCTTTTCAAAATTAAAGTTTATTAATCTTTAAAACAATATTATTATTTATTGCAATAATTTCTGAGACAATTTATTGTTCAGCAAAATTTTCACAACAGAAATGCTGTGAAAAGCTCAGCATTTCTGCTTTAGTAATGATTAATAAAAGATTTTTTTTATATAATTTGAAACAACTATTCTACTACTTCAGTTTTTTGTAGAACATATTTAACCTTAAATGCAAAATTTAAATATTTTTTGTACAGTTTTAGCTTCATTGCTGCTCAGAATGGGCTTTTTCTTTTCAGCAAATGTCCTTTTTATGAGTCTGTAAACTCCATTTATTGATTATTTGACGAGTTGACGATTATTTCAGTAATCAATTAATCATAATTTATTGTTTCAGTCCTATTTTCTGGAAGAGTTTCCAGAAAGTTATGAATGTTGAACCCATCAGGTGGAACCAAATGAACCGCAGTGACTGTAGTTTTTGGGAAGTTCTGCTTCCAACACGTCGTTGTTTTGGGAGTTTTAGTGTGAATCCGTCTTGGTTTTCATAACTTCTGACTCATCGGATTAAACACTGCAGTCAAAAACAAGATGGCGTCACCGCGGCCAGAGAGCTGGGAAAATATTAGGTCATTTTGTAAATGATTCATGATCAACTGAGTTCACCGAGAACCGCCGACAACTTCCAGGAATAGGTTTCTGTTTCTCTAATTACTGGAGAAACTTCTGGACCAGTCCTCTTTAAAACAGAGCTTCCTTAATGTAGAGGCCTTGACTTTGACTAGACCAGAGGTATGCAACCCTTACAATCCAAGAAGCATGTTTTTAATTCAGTGAAGCAAAATAAAACAGTAGACCCACAAATGTTTCACAACAAATAACCACAATTTCATTTGTTTATGTATGAATATAAAGTTTCTAAAAAATGATGGATAATTTTTTTTTCTGTGAGATATTGATATTTGTGGAAAATTATGTAAAAGAAAAAATGAAATAAAACCTCACATAATTTCCAACCTAATCATGAGAAATAAATCTGCATAAATATTTACTAACCCTCAACTATACATTTATTATGTTTATATGTAAAAACTTTAATTCTTTATTAAATTTATTCGGAGCCATTGTGGAAGCTACATTTGTTTCCAGAACTACAGGTTGGAAACCCTTGGACTAGACCACTGTAACACCTTAACTTTGTCAGCCATTTCATTGTAATCTTGTATGGAGTGCAAATAGTGACGAAATTAAGAAAATTACACAACCAGCTGTGCCTCTGTTGTATCCAGCTACTGATCTGATTAATGATAGACTAACCACTCCAAAAGCAAGCCGTGCTAACTTTTGTTAAAATAAAGTTAGCATTGGAGTGGCTAACGGTTAGCATGTGTAGTTCTGTAAAAGAAAGCATGTCAATGTACTGTAATGTATGTATTTTACTGATGTAATATGTGAACCATTTTCTTGATTAAGTTTTATTTTTAAAAAGTGTCTGTTCCAGCCTGCATGCTACTCATGCTAACATGCTATCCATGCTAACAGACAGCAGAAGCAGATCAAAAACTGATCATCATAAAGAAAATATAACACAAAAAAGGCTGATCTTTTCACAAACTGCTTCAAAAAATCTGTTGAATTATAAGATTGTTAAACTTCAGATTCATATTTTTCTCATTGTTTATATTTTTGTTGCTTACCTTTTGTGTTTGGTGGGTTTATTTGTTAATGCTGATTGAAAATAAATAAATAAACTCCTCAGGTTTTAAATGTATAATTGTTAATTTATTCAATGGGAAAAGAAGGTAAATAATGTAAGTTTGACACATTTATCAAATAGACAGTTATAAGTGCTGTTAGAGGGGAATTTAAAGAGGTTTTCTCCTTAAGAAGCAGCTTTTTCAGTCTTTTTTTTTAGAGATTCTCTGGTCTTCTCAGGGTTTTTTAACTTTTACCAGATTGACGGCAGCAGCAGTTGTTCCTTAAACTCTTTGCTGATGTCTTCCCATCCTGGTTAAAAACAACAGACTCGTCACGTCAAACTTTTAGCTACTGTGTCAAAGCTGAAAGAAAAACAACATTCGAGTACATCACGGCAATTAGTCCCGTTTGACCTCGAAGGCATGACTCACTTTGAGTCTGAGAGCAGAGCCGTTTGGCAGCCGGGTCTGTCAGCGAAGTACACACTCGTGCAAACACTCCCCCTCCGAAGGAGAGTCGGTGAGGATCGTTCTCACGCAAAGCCTCGGCCCTCCTCACATTCACTGGGAGTGTGTTTCACCCGCCGTCTCAAGATCCTGGGACGGAGCGAGCCAGCCCAGACTGTTTTTACCCCTACAACACACACACACACACACACAGGCAGAATGGGATTCTGCTCGCCATCTGGGACTGATTAGCATCCCTACTTTCCAACAACACACACACGCTTTAAAGGATGTGATGGCGGCTTAAACCCAGTCACCTCTTGAAAACATCTCCTTTCTGAGCTCTCAAATCATTTCCTATGAACGTCTTTGGCACGGCGTTTTGTGCCACTCCTCGTTTCCTCCAATCACCGTCAAGAAGGTGGAGAAAGAAGAGTTCACACTGCGCCACAAAAACAACATCAGAAGCAAAAGGCTCTTTGCATGACTAAGAGGCAGCAGGTGGATGGAAGAAGGTTCAAAGCAAAATACAGAAATTCAGACAAGGATATATTTCTATCTAAAGGTAACAACCAGCAGAGGTACAAACAAACACTTAAATTATTAAGCTGCAGATAAAAACTGAGAGGAAACTGAACACAAATTGGAGCAAATATCAGCAACTATATAAAGAGATGTTTTTTTCAAAATGGCTGCCAAACGTACTAAACAAACGTAAACAACTACAACTCCCAGCAGAGATTAAAACATCTACCAAGATGGATGTGCAGTATATAAATATTAACTACATTAACCTGCATGGTTTTCACACCAGAAGATAACAGGTTGCTAATGATGCTAATTGCTAATATCAGCTTCAGTGCTAACAGCAGCAGTTATCTCTCTAAATGGCCACATGTAAAAAAAAATCAATAAATGGATCAAAAACTGTATTTAAATGTTTGTTTTGTTCCTGAAGTGTTGCTTTTCTATATTCCTCTAGCAGTCAGCTGTGCTGTGCAGCTAATGTTACGTCAATAAAGGAAGGAGAAGTTTTCTCAGAAATATACAATGAACTTTGACCTTTGGCTTGAGGAGCCACAACTCTAATATTCTTAAACCAAATAGAAAACATTCAAGGTAAAACTGAAATGTAAATAAAGCTAATAAAGAGTCTGTTTCCATAACAACAAGAGGTTAAAGTGAAATAACTTTTTAGCGTTCAGATGCTTAATAATTTGTTGACATTTAAAGGTTATAAATTCTGAAATTATTTGATTGTTTGGGAATAAAAGTTAAGGATGAAAGTGAACTGAAAAACGAACTGGATCGTCATGAGGCTGAATTAAAGTTTCCAGTCTAATAAAATGCAAATCATTGATTCTGTGGTGTTTGATTTCCGGCATAATAAAGCTTATTAGTTTTCCTGAAAGTTTTGTGAAAGTTTGGAGACTGTCAGCAGGATTAATACATTTCTTTCTGAAGCTGATGCTTTTCACAACGTTTAATGATCTTGTGGGAAATTAGTTGCTGCCAAAGCTTTGGTCTTGTGGAAAACACGGCGGCGAAGCTGCTGGGAAATAACCCGGCTCTGCAAGAAGCCTTACCGTCAGTCCCATCTCTGGTTTCTCTCTTCAAAGAAAACTCGACTCGCTTGTTGTTTTTGGCTGTGGCTGATCTGCTGTCAGGGACAAAACTGTGAGCTCAACAATTTGACAAACAAGTTTTTGAGTCGCAGATTCATAATCGTCATGCTGCGGGCTTACGAAGTGGAACGACCCAAACTGCAGACTGGAGAACATCAGGACCTGTGCTTGGATACCGATTATGAATTTACCCAGAGAAAAACATTTCTATCAATTTTTAAATCTTGACTCATCTCTTCAGAACTTAAAAACGGAAAGTAAAGATTTTCAGTTCAGTTTATCACAAAATCTGTGATTAAAATCTTAATGGACCTGATGTCCAAACATAAATCAGATCTCTCTAAAACAGCAGTTTCAAATTCATTTTGATTTTGGTTCATATTAAAATCATTAATGTCCTCAAACTGCCAGAAAATTTTGATAAAACCCTATTAGTAAATCGCTAAATATGCCTCCGCACCACCAGGGGGCTCCCAAGAGCATCACTTATTCATTTGTTTATTATTTTCTACCTTAAAGATTGCACATTTTCACCATTTCCCACATCTGTTCCAAATATTAAAAACAGTTGTTTACATAAACTTGCTAACTTGTTTACTGTAAATTCAGTGTCTGCAGATTTTACTTTTAAATAGTTAAATTTATATGAAACACAAAATAACATAATTATTTAGAGCGTCTGGTTGTTTGTTCCTGTAAGGTAACAAACTTTATATCACAGTG
This sequence comes from Poecilia formosa, assembly GCF_000485575.1. Lineage (NCBI taxonomy): Eukaryota > Metazoa > Chordata > Actinopteri > Cyprinodontiformes > Poeciliidae > Poecilia > Poecilia formosa. The sequence continues at coordinate 194,670 of NW_006800510.1, forward strand.
TCATGTAAGTAATTAAAAATTATGCTAATTAGTGTTGCCTATAAATGATGAAGGATCTGGTGTTGACATGTTAGTATGGGGGGCCTAATTGAAATTTACTCAGGGCCCCAAAAAGCCTTGAACCAGCCCTGCATTAAAGTATTAATAAAAAGCTGCACAATCAAAGAAAACTTCTTCAAATGAATAAAATTGAATATCTTTTCGAATTGATGTAATTTGGTTCCATAAAGATCAAATCCATTTTGTTTTGATTGAAAATATTTAAGCACAACTGTTCTTTTTCTTTTTTTAAAGGTTTTTTTATGCGTCTCTCAAGAGTTTAGGCCACATAAAAAGCACTGGCGGGCCAGATTTGGCCCCCGAGCCTCGAGTTTGGCAAGTTTTAAGTCTTCAGTGCATCATTGCAGGGATTTAAAAAGTGAATATTTGGTGAATTTTACCTTTTAAATATCATGAGTCTCCAGTTTTTGGTTGATTTGACTTTTCAGCAGGAAGTCATCAAGTTTGGTAGAGGCAGCGCGTCGCTCGTTGGATGCAGGTGTGTTTAAAAGTCAACATGGAAAAGATTGTAAAGATGAAATCTGTTTACAAACTCAATTGTTTGTTGCAAAACTGTTGTTTAAATTTGTGATATCAGTTATGATTTTCTTTCTTTAGCCTTAGGAATTGTACAAAGGCAATTCTATTGTAAAGATAGCTTAAGTGCAAAATATTTTAATAAAACAAATTAACTTGATTTTTACACAGAAAGAATCTTTAAAATTATTTTAGTTGAATTGAAGGCTAGTGGTTAGCAGTTCAATTCCCATCCTAAAGGTTGTGATCATTGAGATTACAAAACATTTATCATTCTAAAATGTTAGTGAAGACTAAAAATTTTAAATTAAGGATTTTCTTTGTTAGATCAGCTAGTAGTAGATTCAGCTGTTTCTGAAATGTTTTTATTCGTCTATTTTAAAATCAGTGCTATTAAAGTGAATGCAAACGTTGTAAGTGTGAATTAGAATCAGCTCCACAGAGCGTCACTAATAAGTTCACTAATAAGTACTCAATTTGATTATTAATCTAATTAGTTAAACCATTAGTTAAACCAGACCTAAAGATTTCAGTGTGTAATTCCAGTTTGTGACCACAGGAGGGCAGTAGAGAGACAGAGTCTATGGCAAGAAATATAGTTTTAAAGCTGATCATGGCGATTTATGCCATCTGGTGGACATAGAAGGTAACAACAGCGGTAATTAGGATTTTAATTGTTTTTAAGGCAGACCAGAGTGATTTCTGCTCTTTGGTTCCCTTTAAATGTAACTACAGAAATCATAAATATTTAAAACATTTTTATAGTTGAGATGGTAGAGGGCAGAATCATGACACCCAAATTACTACCATGTTTTGACTAAAAGAAGAGTAAAATAACAAGTAACTAAAGCAGAGCAGGGTACATGCTGCCATCTGGTGGACGCAAAAGGTAACAACAGCATTAATTGAGATTTACATTATTTTTAATGCAGAGCGCGGAACATGCTGCCATCAGGTGGACAAAGACTGGAACTACAGCGAAAAGATTTGCAGTTGAGTACTTTTAATTATTTCTTCCACATTTTTCGTGTTAGAGACCAAACTTGCCACGCTTCTCAGTCTTTCCCAGCCTATCTTAAAAGTTTACCTCCAAAAGATTTCTTAATGTATGTCGCATATTTAATAAAGCTTAAGAATGGAAGAAAACATTACAAAACAACTTTTTCTGTATTTCACAATTAAATCACTGTTAAAACAAATTAAATTAAAACTCTGTTCGAGTTAGAGTTGCTTTATTTCACTAGAAGAGGGCAGTAAAGATTTTAAGGCAGTTAAATTAGATTTGAATGTAAGACCAAGTTTAATAATTAACATAATTATTAACACCATAAGGTTTAAAGCAGGTGCATAAACAGAAATATATTTCCTTAGAGAATTGAAAATCAGATTCAGTGGTAAAAACATGCTAATCGGTTAGCATCGCTAGCTCCGCTCTGATTCTCCGCGGTGCTGTCTTCAACTCTGAGGAGTTGCTTCTAATTCACATGCAAACGAAAACATAAAACATCGAAATGATCCCAGGATAAACATCTGTGGTAATTTATCTAACTGGGGCCCATTTAACTCGCTGCTACGGAGCTGGAAACCAGCTAACTACAGCGCTGCAACATATCGATGGCTACAACCGCATTTGAGAGGCGGGAATATGCCCTCTGGTGACTACAAGTGGTAATTACAGCTAATAGTAAAGCTGGTAAAATTATAAATATACGCTTCCTGCGAGTCGAGTTCCTTCAAAATAAAACACCGGAAACAAAAAATGCTGTCAAAGGCTAATAAAATACAACTAAACTAAACTAGGGCTGCACAGTGGCGCAGTTGGTAGAGCTGTCGCCTTGCAGCAAGAAGGTTCTGGGTTCGATTCCCGGCCCCGGTCTTTCTGCATGGAGTTTGCATGTTCTCCCTGTGCATGCGTGGGTTTTCTCCGGGTTCTCCGGTTTCCTCCCACAGTCCAAAAACATGACTGTCAGGTTAATTGGCCTTTCCAAATTGCCCCTAGGTGTGAGTGTGTGTGTGCATGGTTGTTTGTCCTGTGTGTCTCTGTGTTGCCCTGCGACAGACTGGCGACCTGTCCAGGGTGCACCCCGCCTCTCGCCCGGAACGTGAGCTGGAGATAGGCACCAGCACCCCTCCCGACCCCACTGAGGGACAAGGGTGTAGGAAAATGGATGGATGGATAAACTAAACTATGCAGAAGAAACAGTATATTATTTTATTGAGTAATCATAATATTTTAACATAACTATTTAATAATTTCATGATAAATACACCAGATCTATCTGAATATTTATCTGGGGTCTGTTTTTTATTTTGTGGAAATAGAAAAATGGACAGTAAAATTATTCAAAGAAATAATAAGTAGAGTTGGAATAAAAAAATAAAAAAAGCACCCTGCAATGATATAAAATCTGTCCAGCTAATGGTCCTGAGGAAACAGTTTGGTTTTTAAATTGTTTTGTGAAAGAGTAATTAGTAAATTAAATGTGTAGTAATGTGAAGAGCAGCAGTTTTAATAATTTATGTGTGTTGCAAATTAATTCAGGTACGAGTGTTTTAATTAAATGCAGATAATGTAAATTGTGCAGCTTTATTTGTAGTTGCAGTTCCTATTTGTGTCCTCTTTGTGAGTGTGAAGTAGAAGCAGCTCCACAGAGCGTCAGTCCTTCTGTTCACTAATAATTACTCATAATTTTATTATTAATCTAATTCAGCATTACTTTCGCAAGGCTGGAGAATTTTAATGTATAATTCCAGCTTGTGACCACAGGAGGGCAGTAGAGACAGAATTTATGGCAAAAAGAGTATATCCTTTAAGGCAGAGCAGGGAGATTTGCCATCTGGTGGACATAGAAGGTAACTACAGCTGTAATTAGGATTTCAATTATTTTTAAAGCAGATCAGAGATTTCTGCCCATTTTTTCACATGGAGGGTAACTAAAAATAATAATGTATAATATGATTAATAAAAACATATTTTTGAAATGTTATATTGCTGTGATAAACCAATATTTTTATTTTAAATGTCATTTGCCCCTGAGCTTTCTCCGTCTACTGCCATCCAGTGGTAGCAGCCCGCAACTACATAGTAAAATCTTAAGATTAGGTTAATCAATTTAAAAAGGCTCATTTGTAAGCTGAATGACATACGCTACTGTTCAGCATTTGTGTGCAGATCTGCACCTGCCGATAATCAGAGTTTGTGTGTAAAATTGAAAGCAGAAGACAAAATTAACTTCAGATAAAAATAAATAAATAAATAAAACATGCTAATCGGTTAGCATCGCTAGCTTCGCTCTGATTCTCCTCGGTGCTGTCTTCATCTCTGAGGAGTTGCTTCTAATTCACACGCACAAAGGAAACACTGAACACCGAATTGATCCCAGGATAAATATCTGTGGTAATTTATCTAACTGGGACCCATTTAACTCGCTGCTACGGAGCTGGAAACGAGCTAATTACAGCGATGCAACATACCTATGGCTACAACCGCATTTTGAGAGGCGGGTTTATGCCCCCTGGTGGCTGCAAGTGGTAATTACAGCTAATTAATAAAGGTGGTAAAATTATAAATATACGCTTCCTGCGAGTTCCTTCAAAATAAAACACCGGAAACAGGAAATGCTGTCGTTTGACAAAGGCTAAAAAGATACTACTAAATTAATCTAAACAGAAGAAACAGTAGATTATTAATTATTAATAATTATATTGAATTATCATAAGCCAGGACCAATATTTTAACATATTTATTAAATAATTACATGATAAGTACACCAAATCTATCTGAATATTTATCTCGGGTCTGCTTTTTATTTTGTGGAAATAGAAAAATGGACAGTAAAATTATTCAAAGAAATAATAAGTAGAGTTCGAATAAAAAAAGCTCCCTGCACTGATATTAAAACTGTCCAGCTTATGGTCCTGAGGAGACGTTTTTTGTTTTCAAACTGTTTTGTGAAAGAGTAATTAGCAAAATAAATGTGTAATAATGTGAAGGGCAGCAGTTTAATAATTTATGTGTGTGTAGCAAATTAATGTACATATAATTGCAGGTACGAGTGTTTTAATTATAAGTAAATGCAGATAATGTAAATTGTGCAGCTTTATTTGTAGTTGCAGTTCCTATTTGTGTCCACTTTTCTTTGTAAGTGTGAAGGAAAAGCAGCTCCACAGAGCGTCAGTCCTTCTGTTCGCTAATAATTACTCATAATTTTATTATTAATCTAATTCAGCATTACTTAAACTAGGCTGGAGGACGTTAGTGTGTAATTCCAGCTTGTGACCACGGGAGCGCAGTAGAGAGACAGATTTTATGGCGAAAAGTGTACAACTTTTAAGGCAGAGCAGGGCGATTTATGCCATCTGGTGGACATAGAAGGTAACTACAGCTATAATTAGGATTTCTATTATTTTTAAAGCAGATCAGAGATTTATGCCCTTTTATTCACATGGAGGGTAACTAAAAATAATAATGTATATTATGATTATTAAAAACATCTTTTTGAAATGCTATATTGCTGTGATAAACCAATATTTTTATTTTAAATGTCATTTTCCCCTGAGCTTTCTCCGTCTACTGCCATCCAGTGGTAGCAGCCCGCAATTACATAGTAAAATCTTAAGATTAGGTTAATAAATTTATAAACGCTTATTTGTAAGTTGAATGACATACGCTACTGTTCAGCATCAGTGTGTCGATCTGCACCTGCCGATAATCAGAGTTTGTGTGTAAAACTGGAAGCAGAAGACAAAATCAGCTTCAGCGCTAAAAACATGCTAATCGGTTAGCATCGCTAGCTTCATTCTGAGTCTCCATGGTGCCGTTTTCAGGCCTGAGGAGCTGCTACTTATTTACACGCACAGAAAAAACACTGAACACCGAATTGATCTCAGGATAAATATCTGTGGTAATTTATCCAACTGTGACCCACTTAACTCGCTGCTACGGAGCTGGAAACGAGCTAACTACAGCGCTACAACATACCTATGGCTACAACCTTATTTTGAGCGGCGGGTTTATGCCCCCTGGTGGCTGCAAATGGTAATTATTACAGCTAATAATAAAGCTAGTAATATTATAAATATACGCTTCCTGCGAGTTCCTACAAAGTAAAACACCGGAAACAGGAAATGCTGTCGTTCGACTAAGACCAAGAAGATACGAGCAAACCTAACATTTCCGTTAATTGCTGTTTGAATAACACTTTTAGCTGGTTTATTTTGACTAAAAGATTAGCTAACGTGCCTTGAATATTTTAATTAATAGGATGGTTCTGTTCAGACTAAATAAAACCTTTTTCAGGACATCAATCCTGATCCTACACAAAATCCATTAAAAGGTTCAAATTATTTTAATACCATAAAGATAGGAAGTCTCATAAAAGTAATTTTTTCAGGTTTTGTTAATTTCTCCACGAGAGGGCAGCAAATCCTTGTAATCAAGCACAGGGGGAAAAAAGATCATTAATAACTTTATTGAATCACCATAAGCCAGGAACCAACATTTTAACATTATTAAATAGCGACATAAATAAATCAGATACACAAAATCTATCTGAATATTTATCTGAGGTCTGGCTTGTATTTTGTGGAAAAAGAAAATTGCACAATAAAACTATTCAAAAGTAAAAAAAAAAAAAAAA
>NW_006800510.1:200943-206619 GCF_000485575.1 Poecilia formosa
TATATATATATATTTCTATAGAGTCTGAATAAAGCATCCCAGCAATGATATTCCCTGATTTGAAAAACCGTAGCGTCTCTCCAAAATTCTCTAGATTCAGTGTAGACCTAAAATTAACACATAAATATGTCATCAAATTGCACATCATCAGAATAAACTGAAAATAAATTACCACATGATGTAAAATATCATTAACCTTTTACATTTGTAAAATAACGTAAACAATACTCACTTATGTGTACAGAAAACTTACATTATAAGACAAACATGTAAAAAAAAATCTCTTTCCAGAAAAAAATAATAATAAAAAAATCTGCATTTAAATTAGTGTTTTGGTGGAACATCCATCTGTAAACTGGCTTAGTGTCAGAAGCCACTATGTCCATCTTATCGCCCAGATGAAACGGTTTTTATTTAGATCAGAGACGAGGACTTCCTGTTGGTCACTTAACCTGCTGATTGACAGCTGCTTCAAGAGAATTCAAACTTCATGTTGTCCTTAAAAGGAGTTTTGTTGACGATGTTGTTGCTGCTGAAGAGTCTAGAAACAGAGCAAAGCGGGGAACAGATGTGACTCTTTCAGACACAACATGAATCCAGATGCTCAGAGATCAGACAGGAATCCTCTAATGATAAACTTCTCCACTGATGGAGCTTTGCTGAGTGTCTGCTCACCTCACAGAACCAATGGAGGGATTGATGGAGACCAGGTGGAGTAACTCAGCAGTGGAGGCATCAGTGATCTGATTGTGACTCAGACTGGAAAACAAACACAACACAGAACATTATGTTGGGTTCTACTGGGAACATGTTAAAATTAGGTGAGATCAGTCCCTATATCCATGTATTAAAATAATGGAAATTCAGCTGCATTGACCACTGCAAAGCCGTACTAATTAAAGAACCATTTGAAATTTTAGAGAAGTTGTGGACATTCAATTAAGTGGTACAATAGTCTCAGTGTAAAGTTTGTAAATTTATGGGAAGTATTAAAAAGCCCAAAGTTATTAAAACAACACCCCTGTGACTCTACATGAGTCACTAAAACATACTTGGATCACTGTCCAGAGCGAGAAAGCAGCTGTTTAATGACTGCTTTGTGAAACTTCACTGACTGATGGTTACTCGATCTGGTTGAAGAGAATGGGACATAGGTTACCCCTAAGAATCAAAACAAGTTTTCTCCAAATATCCAGCTAAATGGATTCAGTACAAATCCTGAATAGGGTAATACCCGACAGACTTAGGGGATCTCAGCACATGTGGGGTAGAAAGCTGGTTACTTATTAACCTCTCAGAGTAGGAAGTTAGTTGGGTGGGGCTAACCACCACGAACAACAACAACAGATGGCGATCAATGTGCTAACAAGACACCTATACAGCAACAACTGGCACACAACACACTAACAAGTCATTGATAAAACAATAGTTGGGTAGGAAGTTAGTTGGGTGGAATCAAGTACCATGTAGAACAACAGATGGCAATCAATGTACCAACAAGCCTCCCACACAGCAATTATTGGTGCCCAAGATGCCAACGAGCCACTGATATAGGAATAGTTGGCACCCAAAGCAATAACGAGCCACCTATGCTGCATGCAGCAGCAAAAGGTGGCTCCCCACTTGATAACGAAACGCTATACAGCAATAGGTGGCACAAAATGTGATTAGGGTCCTGACCTTGAGAGATAAGGGTCTCTGGACTTGTTGGGGAACAACATAGAGATGTTTTTGCTGAGCACCAAACGTCAGTGACCACCTTTTATATAACAATGATCATTCTGAGCCAGGGAGGCCAGTGACAGGTTCCAGATATCCTGCTGGACACAAGTCTGTCCTCATCGTAAAGACACCAACAGGGATAGAAACATGGCTGAAATATTACTGCATCAGCTGCTCCACTTTGACTGGATTAAAACCAAGGGAGTGTTTGTGTTTGGCTCCACCAGAAGGGACAGTCTGGGACACTTACTCCAGGATGTGGACTTTGTGCAGATGTGTGATGAGTTGGAGCAGCAGCTGGTCTGTCAGCTGGCAGTGACTGAGGTCCAGCTCTGTCAGACCTTCAGAGTAGTCCAGCATCAGAACCAGAGCTCCACAGAGCCTCTGATCCAGTGGGCAGTGACTCAGGTCCAGTTCTCGTCCCAGAGCTCTGCACAGGGACATTGTCCGTCTCACTGTGTCCCTCTGATTGTTCACAGCAAGCAGAGACAGAAGCTGGACCAGGATCGTCTTACTGACTCTAAACAGGAAAAACAGACCAAAGAACATCAACATGAAGGTCAACAAACTTCTTCCTGCTTCAGGGTCCATCTTACTCACCTGAGACGGACTCTGTCCAGGACAGGAAACAGCAGGTCCAGCCCGCTGTCCTCCACCTCACAGTCTCTCAGGTCCAGCTGTGTGTCTCTGCTGCTGTGTCTCAGGACGGTGGAGACGGCCCTGCAGTCAGCAGCCGTCAGGCTCAGAGGCTCAGTCTGATCCTCCTCTGGTAGCTGCACACAGGAGGAGCAGGACAGATCCAACCTGTGCTGCAGAGTCCACAGTAAGTCTGATGCTGCCCCCTGCTGGTTGTCAGAGAAAGTGCAGCAGTGGATGAACCTCAGCAGGAGATTCCTGTCCACACTGGGGGAACAGAGGAGACAGAAAACCAACCAGTTAATGAACTGTAGGGAATGGTTCATCATGGGAAGGAGTCCTGAGGAGCAGGTTCTGATATCTGACCTGAGATCAGAAACTGTGTGCAGCATATAGAGGATGGACTGTATTCCCTCTGCTGGGATGGAGCTCCACAGCAGCTTCAGTTTAACTCCATCACTGTGTCTGAGGATGAACAGCAGAGCATCACAGTCCTCTGAGTCCAGCTCTGTGCAGTTCAGGTTGATCACATGACCCAGTGACCTCAGCAACCCGGGTATCAGGTGACTGTGGTGAGTCCTGAAGATCTCCTTGATGGACGTCCTAACAAAGCTGGGACTGGGCCTGAAAGCAGACAGAGGATTCACCACAACACTTTGTTACTGCCAGGAACCAGAAGCTGCTGATGGAAGATCAGACCAACTATTTATTAGAAGACAAAAACCTCCACCTTTGAATCACCATCCTGTGCAGAAAGGGCAGCAGCTGAGCAGCTCTCTCCTCTAAGAATCGGTTCTTCTCCAGGTTCACAGTGATGGTCTGAGCTGTCGGCTGATGCAGCAAGTAGTGAAGAAGCTCCCAGCTCAACCTGCAGCAGCTCAGGTCTCCACCAACCTTATTCAAGAGGGACAATGTCAGGTCCTGGTCCTGGACCTCATGGAGGAGAACCAGAAGCTGCTGGAGTCTCTCTTCACTCAGTCTGCAGAGATCACAGATTAAACTCTCACTGTGTTTCTGATCTGTTTACTTTCTGACAGAGATGATGAAGATGTTTACCTGAGTGTGAGAGGAGCATCATGAAGCAGCAGACTGAAGAGACTCTGAGCAGGGAGTCCAGACTCAGTCAGGTCCAACCGTCCCACTGTCCAGAACCTCAGCAGAGACGCCAAACTGCTGCCGACCTTCAACAAGACTCTCTGTGGCTGAGCTTTGGTGGACACCACAGAAAGCTCTTCTAGGACCACAAGACAGGCCACTCTGCCTCTTCTCACCCACTGAGACAGGAACAAGACCAGACTGTTGGAGAGTCTGGATCAGAGAGAAGAACAGAGATGATGGACATCAAGAACTGATGGTTCAACAGCAGATAAGTGGTGAGAAAGAGACGTTGTTCTTCAGGTTCCTGCCTCAGACTGTGGAGCTGTGTTGTAGATCTGAAGAGGACAGCAGCTCCTCTGACGGACATCCGACTGTCTGTGAGGATCAGATCCACTTTAGATCCACACAGGGGGAGAACTTTTCCCACAGAGCTGCAGGTTTTATCATTCAACTCTCCTGTTAGAAAAAGTTTGAAGTTCAGAAGCTGCAGGAGAGACACCATCTGCTGGATCTCCTCTCTGGATCTCATTGATAAAGACGAACAAACACTCTGGAAGAACCTGGGCATACACCTGAAACAGAGAAACCATGGAAAGATAAGAAAACAAAACTTTGCGTTATTCTGGGATAAATCCAGGAGTAATAGGCCAGAGCCGACCCTGAACCGCTCACCAAAATCTACCACTGCCACCGTATTATGTAATAATGAAGCAACATGTAATAACTGACTTCAAAATGTAATAACACTACCTTTTGTAATAATCAACGCAAAAATCCTTTCAACATCCAGTGGCGGATCCATTTTTAAAAAACTATGTTCTCCTCAACCTAGGTGCAAAGTACTAGAACAACTATGGAAGTGTTCGTTTGGTGCCATCTAGTGGCAGAATTAAGGTATTATACTTAAGAGTCCCTCACTGATGCTGGCATTAAAAGGAGACAAAGCTTTCTCTCAGTAACACCATGTACTCAAATTTGCACATGGCAACATATCAGGAGCAGCACTTCTTCATAACCTTGTGTTGTCTGACAATTTTTTAAAATTTGAGTAAGAAATTTAATTTCCTCCAAATCTCAGAAAAACATAGTTGAAGGCAGCAATTTAATCTTTAGCCCTTCTCAAACTGATGTTCTTGTTCCCCATTGCATGTGTCATTAGACAATGTAGCCCCCTTAAAAAATTAGGTCATTATTCAAAGGAATTTGGCTCCCGGGCTTATTTCAGAGCCAGACCACAAAATTGGTCTGCGCATATCTAGAGGAGTCTAGAACTCATTTCATAAAATTTGGTTAATTTTATAAAGCAACTGAAATATGACGATGTGATATGAAACACTGTAATGAAGTTGGTATTAGGCTCTAACACGTACTTGAAAAATTGAAGTAGGGTGACTGTACCTGAGCTGTGAGATATAAGGCAGAAGTTTTAGGAAACTCCTCACTTCACTCTCTTCATGTGGGCAGTCTGTCAGCATTACTGGCTGGAGTTTCATCACTTCCAGGAGGACGGAGGTCTTTCTTTCTGAGAGTTTTATGGTCCAGATTTCAGGAGCTGACTGGAAAACTGACTGTAACGATGGAAGGAGACTCAGACCTGATTGAGTCTCTCTGTCCTTCATCTGGGAGTACAGATCCAACAGGAAGTCACTCTGGGATTTTCTGTATCCATATTCAAAATTAGCCATGCATCTGTCATCAAAAGGGAATGTTTTCCATCTACAGACTGATGCCAACATCTCCAGCATCTTCTCTCCTGTCTGCTGTTCTCTCTCTGCTGCTGCACTGAACAGATTCACTAAGAACCTGGTTTGTTCATGAAGATCTGAGCTTCTACGATCAAAGCTGGAACAAAAAAGGAGACATTTAAGAATGGTTTGATCTTGGCTGCATAAATTCAACCTTAGTTGTTGCTAGGCATATGGGTGCCTTAGGAACATATGATTTGTGGTTGACGTCATGTAGGAAGAACTTACTTTATTAACCTTTTTTAATCTGGTTGCAAAGGAGAAGTTAAACACACTACCAATTAAATCAGAATGGAGTGTATTTATGTATATGTGGATAAAGATGTATGTAAATATTACATATGGCAAACTGTTAACTTTCACAAAATATTCAAATGCCATTCATTTTCATAACTTAGATAAAATAAAATGACTGTACCTGAGCTGTGAGATAAAAGGCAGACACTGCAGGAAACTCCTCACTTCACTCTCTCCA
>NW_006800510.1:208041-223783 GCF_000485575.1 Poecilia formosa
TCTCTGGTTGGAGTTTCATCACTTCCACAAAGTCAGAGGTCTTTCTTTTTGAGAGGTTTATAAACCAGACTTCAGGAGCTGACTGGAAAACGGACAGTAATGATGGAAGGAGACTCAGACCTGATTTAAACTCTCTGTCCTTCATCTGGGAGTACAGATCCAACAGGAAGTCACTTCTATCTTCATCGTCAGCATGTATGTCATCAAAAGGGAATGTTTTATATCTGCAGACTGATGCAAAACATTCGAGCATCTTCTCTCCTGTCTGCTGTTCTCTCTCTGCTGCTGCACAGAACAGATCCACTAAGAACCTGGATTGTTTATCAGGATCATAACTGGAATCATCCCAGTCATCCAAATTGAAGCTAAAAAAATAAAGAAACATTCATGATTTGATCAATTTATGAGGAAAAAAAGTCCACACTCTACTGATGGACTCCATCTTGTATGTGATGGGGTGCGAATGCTAGCTGCGTTTTCATTACTTTGACGCAGACTTTTATCTAGAGGCGATTGCTTCAAGTTGAAGAGAGTGATGTTGAAGAAAGACATACAAGCTGTTGTAGTGAACCCATGTTGGAATACTTTAAATGGAGTTACAATTTGTCTGTGAATTATGTTTAAAAACAGAAAAAAATTGACACATAAAACGTCTTTATGCTGTGCAGCCACCTGGTGAACAACAATAATAATTACCATGTATAAATAGAAATAGGTAGACAGCCCCATAATCCTCTACAACACAACTTCAAATTTCATTTACACACAACTAAAAGAATTGCAATTGGAACATAGTTAATGAAAGTAATAATAAAACACTATATAGAGTAATAACACCATAGCAAAACAAATATTGGAAATTAAAACTTGTGTCAATGTTTATCTTATGTAATTATTAATAATCCTGACTAATAATTTGTTATTAATTACATTATTAAGAAAGTTAAAATGTCTTTAGTTAAATTGGCCCACTATCCATAAATTGGATAGTGGCCCAGTTTAACTCTGATTAAACTGGGCCACTAGTTTAATCAGTGGCCAGAACCAGTGGCAGAAAAAAACTTTTCACAGACCACAATAATCACTGACAGTCTTATTTGAAATTATGTCAGGGAATTTATTAACAAAAAAGCCCAACTTTGCAGCCGAATTATTGAAATAACTTCTTTCTCCAACTACAAACAAGCAATCTAGGTACTGATGAAAACTCTGGCCTGTATCTTGACTTGAGGATCCCACATACTGCAGACTCATGGTTGAGATTTCACAGTCAAGCGTTCAGATTGATTACATTCCTCATGACAAATGCCTTGATTTTCACAATCTAAATGGATACTTGCATGTTTTATGAGCTAGATGGGTGCGCAGTCCCATTTCTTCTCCACCAAGGCACTGTGGCCTTTATATTATATTATATTGGCCTCAAAGTAAATAGTGTTGACCCCCAGAAAAATAAAATATTCCTTTAAAAAAAGATAAATCGTCATAACTCTTTAAAATAATAACTAGACTACAGCCAGTACTGGGTGTGTTCATCTAACAGGGGTACCAATAATGGGCTTGTCATTAAAAGCTATTTGATGCTTTAAAAAATTAGAGATTGAAAAGTTCAAGTTAAAACAACATGAAGTAAAATGACTGTACCTGAGCTGTGAAATAAAAGGCAGACACTGCAGGAAACTCCTCACTTCACTCTCTTCCTGTGAGCAGTCTGTCAGCTTCACTCGTTTCTTCACTGCTTGGAGTTTCATCACTTCCATAAAGTCAGAGGTCTTTCTCTCTGAGAGCTTTATGGTCCAGAGTTCAGGAGCCGACTGGAAAACTGACTGTAATGATGGAAGGAGACTCAGACCTGTTTTAGTCTCTCTGTCCTTCACCTGCATGTACAGATCCAGCAGGAAATCAACCGGATATTTATCACCAGCTTTAAAAGGGAATGTTTTATATCTGCAGAGTGGTGCCAACATGTCAACCATCTTCTCTCCTGTCTGCTGTTCTCTCTCTGCTGCTTCACAGAACAGATTCACTAAGAACTTCCTTTGTTCATGAAGATCTGAGCTACCAGATGCAATCCTGTAACAAGAAGGAAACGATTAGTGATGATTTGATCTGAGCTGCATTGTTGTCCGTCTTATTTCAAGTGTATTAAGACAAATGCAATACAAACTAGACCAAAATACTTGGTAAGATATTTTGGTTTTACAGTGAATTAATATTAACTCCATATTTCTCTGTTGTGATTATGCTTCTGTGAGATGCTTCATTTATCTTGAATATTTGAATGTTTGTTTAGTTTATCTCTGGTCTTTCCAAAAAGCTTAGTCTTCTTCTGTTGTATTGGAAGTTGCTAAATCTTGCTGACATGGATAATTTGATCCAGCAGTTGACTTACCTGGGTCCGTGTATCCTGCTTGACTTGAGCTTCAGCACTTTGAAGAGTATGACGTTGGCTCTCTGCAATGGGAGGACACTCAAGCCTGTTTTAAGCTCATAAGAGAACAACTCCAGCAGAAATTCAGACCATTTCTGTTTAAGAGGTGCTTCTTTATAAATGTATATTGATGCCAACATATCCAGCGTCTTCATTTCCTTTTGTTTATCTTTTTCCGCTGCTGCGCAGAACAAACTCCGGAGAAAACGGATTTCTTCAGAAGCTTCCGATACCCAAGGCTCAAAGCTAAACAATTCACAAAAAATGTTTGTTTTTAATGGTTAAACTAATTATATTAAAATGAAGAATTACTGAAAATAAGCCAGATTATATAAAGACGTTTAAAAACTAAAGGATTGTACCTGAGCTGTGAGAAAAAAGGCAGACACTCTAGGAAAGTCTTCACTTCTCTCTCTTCATGTGAGCAGCCTTTCAAAACCACTTGTTTCTTCTCTGATTGGATTATCAGTTCCCTCAGCATTAATGTATTTCTCTCTGAGAGGTCAGTTATCCAGACATTAGCAACAGACTGGAAAACAGACTTTAACAAAGGAAACAGACTCAAGCCTGTTTTCGTCTCACAGTCCATCACCTGACTGTACAAACTCAACAGGAAGGCCTTCTGGGCTTGCTCGTTCATATCTGTGTCGCTCACAGGTATTATTTTAAACGTGCAGACTGACGCCAACAGGTCCAGCATCTTCTCTCCTGTCTGCTGTTCTCTCTCTGCTGCTGCACAGTACAGAGTCACCAAGAAGCTGGTTTGCTCATGAAGTTTTGATCTCTCAGGAACAAATCTAGAGCAAGAAGAAGAAAAAAAATTACAACCAACTTTAATATTTAACCGTCATAATATATAGTCTTATTATTAAAAACTATCCTGTTCAGATAGAAATTGAAATACAGTTGATGTACCTGAACTTGGATATATAAGGCAAACACATTAGGAGGTTCCTCACTTCACGTTCTTCATATGACCAGCCCGTCACCTTCACTTGTTTCTTCTCTGTTTGGACTTTCAACACTTCCAGGAGGATGGAGGTCTTTATCTTTGAAAGGTCTAAAGTCCAGATTTCAGGAGCTGACTGGAAAACTGACTCTATTGATGGAAGGAGACTTAGGCCTGTTTCAGTCTCACAGTCCTTCATCTGGGAGTACAGATCCAGCAGGAAGTTACGCCTAAATGTTTCATCAATGAATCTGCTATTGAATGGAAAATGCTTGTATCTGCAGACTGATCCTAACAGCTCCAGTATTTTCTCTCCTGTCTGCTTTTCTCTCTCGGCTGCAGCACAGAAAAGCCTGGTTAAGAATCTGGTTTGCTCAGCAGAGCTTGACCAAAGAGGAACCATACTGCAACAACAAAAAGAATAAAAATACTTATACACACATCCATCTCTGGGAGACATAACTCCACACAACTGTATCTCAAAAGCAGTAATAAATCATAAATAAAATATATAATCTTAAATTTATTTTACCATTTAGCCAATCAATCCCTATTGCCTTTTTTAATTTTAGCACATTTGCTTCACTTTGAGGCAGTACATTTAGTAGAAAAAGCAAAAGAAAGCAAAAATAAATAAATATTATACAATGACTTTTTTGCCCATAACTCATTGGTAATATTGAAACCGTCTTAAAATGTGATATTATATACTATATAAGATCAGTAATATAGGACTCATTTACCTGAGTTGTGAGATATAAGGCAGACACTGTAGGAAACTCCTTACTTCAGCCTCTTCATGTGACCAGCCAGTCAGATTAACTTGTTTCTTCCCTGACTGAAGTTTTAGAACATCCAGTAGCATGGAGGCCTTCGTCTTTGAGAGGTAAACAAACCATATTGCAGGATCTGCTGACTGGAGGACTGACAGGAATGATGAAAACGTCAGGCCTGTTTCAGTCTTAGAGGAGTATAGGTCCAGCAGGAAATCACACCATTTCAAATGGAGTGGAGTTCCTTTATATGTGCAAACTGATAACAGATCCAACATATTTACTCCTGTCTGCTCTTTCATTTCTGCTGCAGCACGGATCAACATTTCCAAGAGCCAGATGCTCTCTGATGACTCAGATAGTCCCGTCACAAAACTGATAAAAGACAAAACAAAAGTTAAGAAAAAAAACTGGAAACCAAAAGAGAAAGTGTTAAAGATTCAAATGGGAAAGTACCTGAGCTTTGAGAGATGAGGCAGACACTGAAGCAAGTTTCTCATTTCACTCTCGTCATGTGACCATCCTGTCAGCTGCACTTTCTTTTTCTCTGATTGGAGTTTGAGTATTTCCAGGAGGGTGGAGACCTTTCTCTCTGAGAGGTCTATGAGCCAGTCTGCAGGAGTTGATTGGAAAACTGGCCGTAGAGTTGGAAAGTCAGTGGAAAGCCCTTTGCTACTTGCATGTTGATGTAAATCAACAAGAGTATTCACCAAGTCAGTTTTAATCTGACAAATTGTCACGAGCTCAGGCATTACAGTATGAAACTTTTGTTTGCTATGCAGTGCTGTTGTGAAGCATAAATCCAGGAACATGTTCTTCTGATCCTTTTCCATTGTGTTGTTGCATTCTTCCTGGTTCATTGAACCTGCAGATCTGTAGGTTATCCTGAAGGTTCATAAAGTAAAAATCTTGATTTAGTTTAGAGTATCCCAATCTGAACTCACATACAGGACAACAGATATGAATTAGCTCATGCTATAATCTGGTAAAGAGCATTAAATGGTGACATTTATGTTCGAGCTGCAAAAACAATGTACATTGTGAGAACTACATGGGAAGTCTGGTTTGACAAGCCATCATAGTCCTTCAAAAAGTTATTGGTCATCCGGTAAACCCTAGGTATTCACAGGGTGTTGGGGACCACAACCATCCATACACATATTAACAACAAAGCTATACAAAGTGCAGAGTTACGCAGTGAAACACTCGAACAGATCTACGCAGCATGTCTCCACAAAACATATGGGCGGTCCAAGCAATCAATGCAAAGAAAAAATAATGACGCTCCTACATTGTATGCTTTGAAAATGTCAGCCAATAAGGATTCATGTTGGATCGTGGTTAGGGATTTTAGCTTTCCAACTTACATTTCATTTAGGGTCAGATACCCCTAAAAGGGTGACTATAATTCAGCCTATATAGTCATGAGCCAAGCATGTTTGACATGTACAGTGTTCTCTGAAAATGACCCCTCAGACAGGGATCATATAAATGTTGATACAGGTGAACCTGCTCTGCAGGAGCACCTTCCAAATTTGTTCAGTTTGAGAGAAAGATGGTGCTCACAACAAAAAGTTGGAGGTGCACAACACCAACGCAGAGCGGGCTATGGCGCCCAGTTCAATGCATCATCTATAAACCTTGCTTAACCCATCTTTGTTATCATGGTTACTGGTAGATAAAAACCTATTTAAAATACAGGTAAGATGCAAGTAAATTCTGGTGGCCGGTTAGGCTTATTACATACAGAAAACCTTGAGCTTGTCAGATGTACTAGACGAGTGGCATCACAGTGAAGGGTTTGCTTATCCTACAGTGATAATGAAGCTTGTCTGAAGCGTTCTGAAAATGGTTTGTATTTTTTGTTTTTTACATGCCAGATGAATTAAGAAACAATGCCCATCAAACCTCCACAATAAGACTTTTTCACATTTAATTCAATTTTGACTTTTTTTACACAAACTCCCAGGACAACAAAGTATTGTTAAACTAGGCCTGCTTCTGTCAAAAATAGCTAAAACAAATACAATTTAAGGGAGAAAGCAATCTCTGTGTGCTGGTATTAATATGGGACAGGAAGTAAACAAATGTAGACATATATCCAGGTCTCGATTGTGTTGTAGCGACACCACAGCAGCTGTCTTATTTCCAGTATCTAACTAAATCTGCCTGAACTGAGACATACATGCTTTGAACTGGAATTATGGCTCACATGTTAAACCACCATTCATCAAAACTTTGAAATATAAAATCAACATATACAAAACATTTCTAAATATGTTTTAGAAAAAAGCAAATGAACTGACCTGAGAGAGCTGATGCACGGCAAAGTCTCTAAAAGAGAGTCGCGCAAAATCGGGCACAGTGGATCTTTTCTGTCCCCGTAGAGGCAAACATTCACCTTTGTTGCAATCGTCTGCAAAACTTTCACAGCTCTGTCAAACAGCTTGTTTTTACCCACAACTGGGAGGTATATCAGGTTCCCACTGAGACCCAGTAAGGTTTGGTAATCCATCTGTTCTTCACTAAGAAGAAAAACCTTCCACAGCTGCTGTTTGAGGGTATCGTACCTATCATTTAAAGGCAAATGCATGATAATGTTTATTTAAAGTCATTAGTCATAAAGTATGCTAGTATTACAAAACGTATCCATTCATACCATTCAACATTTTGAAAGCATCCAAACAGATGTCTCATTCCTTGTGCAGTGACTGTCACATCCTGAAGGTTCAGACTTATTTTTCTGTCCTTTGACTGAGTGACCACATAGGCCACAGCACAACAGGAATACAAGTCCAGATTCGCTCTGCTGAGGTCAAGATGATAGTCCAGTTTGTCCAAAAAGAAAATGCAGACTTCAGAGCTCTGCGACTCAAACAAACACTGGTATACGAACAGTGTGTCCACATGAAGCTCACTGATATTAGCGACAGCCTGATGGAAAAATATGTCAATCATCTCTTTGAAAAACCATCCAGATGTTTCCTGGAGCTCTTCAGCTGGAATCAGACAGCTCATCAAACGTGGACTCTTCTCATTCAACAAACGGCACATGAATGGGATCAGATTCTTCATGTGTTTCTTCTCCTCGGTGAGGCACTGCTGGAAAACCTCCCTGATCTTATCAGGATTCTTCAGAAGCCACAGAGCTGCAAAAAAGTCTTGCATCAAGTAATGGAGAAAGGCATAGACAGTTATGGTTTCAGTAGGAGCAACTTTGACATCAAGTGTTTTCAGGAAGGAAAGGACACAGCCTTCTTCACAGGAAAAATCTTCCAGGTTCACAGTTTTTCTTTCAGTTGCATTAAAAGCAGCTTCAGCCAAAGACAGGATTCCATTTCTCTTCGTTTTGATGAACTGATTGAGATTCCTGATCCTGGTTTTGTTGCTGTTCATCTGGAGACCAAACCGAACAATATTGATGTATATTTCAGTCACAGTTCTGGGTTGCAGAGATTCTTTTGATGGAAAGCTGGCAGCCACCATCAGTGCGTACATTGGAATATGACAAAGAGTCAACAGCTCCATATTTCTAAGAACCTTTCTGTGATTTTCACCCAGAGTTGAAAACAAATAAGTTTTTATTGTTTCCTCACTGAAGCCTTTCACCTCCACTCTGAGCCAGTCTTCAGGACAGAGGTCCTTCCCATCTTCTGGTCTGCAGGTAATGATGATTTTAGCATCAGGTAAGAGATCTTTGTCTACAAGATTCTTCACAATTGATGAAGAGAAATCTGTGACTCCATCTAAAATGATAGTAACATTATCAGAGTTGCACTTTATGTCCTGTAAGACTTCATCTTTGCCCTTATCTGGTTCACTGCATGCAATGAAAAGAAGATCCTCCAAACTCATGTTAGGTGGGATGTTGGTTAATTCCCTCATATCAAAGTAAAACATGTAATCCAGCTCCTTGTTGTCTCTTTCTGACCACAGTCTCCATATTTCATGACTCAGGGCCGTCTTTCCAATACCAGGTTTCCCAAACAGGAAGATGCTTTTATCTGTTTTCAGCAGGTCAGTGGGGGAGATTTCAGGTTTGCGCTTTGGACTGCAAGTCCTTAACTTTTTAGGACGGCACATCTCTCTTTTAAATCTCTTTATTTTTGTTGGAAAATTCTTCCCTTGAATATCTAATGTAAGTGAAGCGTACAACAGTTCAGGTTTCTTGTTTTCAGCAAAAAGATTTTCACTTCTCTTCCAAAAGTCCTTTGATACTTTTTCTGCTTTTGATTTCAATTTTGCTTGGTATCTGTAGCATGGCCTTGATTCTGAGATTAAAAAATAAAAAGAAGAAACATTCATATTGTAGATGGTAGCATTTATATCACAAATGACACCAAGGAATCAATACAAAGATCAAATATGAAAAGCGTGAAATAATAATTACCCTGTGTGTAGTTGTGATCAATTTCTGGATCTTCTGTGAAGGAAAAGCAGCTGATCCAGTGGTGCAGGTCAAACTTTGTAGCCTCAGTTGAAGCTTCATGACTGTTCTTAAAGAGAGGATCTGGTCTCTCTAAGGTTCTCCTCCTCGTCTGGTCAATAATCCTTAGAAACCCGTAGCAGGCTGCTTCACCTTTTCTAGTGACTGAGTCCAGTATTGCTCTGGTTCTATCATAGTCATCTTTCTCTGCCTTTATCGTGTTGACCTCTTCATCAGTGAAAACTTCTTGCTGATGCAAGTTTTCAAGAATCACTGACAGATTCCTCAGTTCTCCAACTAGGTGAACTCTGGCATTGGCGATATAATCTTTCGCAGACTGTTTTGAACAAGCCATGACACTTGACCTCTCTTCTGCACAAAACCAGATGTAGAACGTAGAAACATTTATGTATGTTGGGTATGTAATTTAGAACTTACCCAACGTAATTTGTACATTAGGAAATGTAGAACTTACCTTTAAGGTCTACATTAAGGGTAAGCTGCCCATAAGGTCTCAAATGATGATGAACCTTCCAACACTGAGAAAACAAGAAAATAAACAACTAAATGCAAAGTATCCAGTAAGATCAGCATTTACTAGTAGAATTTATTTTTGCATGTTTTTTAACAAATCTTAAACATCACCTGTTCTGACTGTCAACACATGTTATTCGTTGGTGAAAACAGGCCTGGACTACACGGTGTAATAAAGGAGTGATTTTTCTCATTTTCTCCGGACCTAGAGACAAAAGGATTTGAATCTCAATGAAACATCGTGGAGGTTCTCGCATATATGCTACATTATAAACCACAATAGAAAAAGAATTAGTTAATGTTCTCATTGAGCACAGGACTGTTGGGTGTTTCAGTGAGGCAGAGAAGCAACGTCAGAGGTGGCCATTTTTTTACTGTGTCTGAAGGGTAGAAAAATATACATGATTTCTGTAAATATCA
Source organism: Poecilia formosa (assembly GCF_000485575.1). Classification (NCBI taxonomy): domain Eukaryota; kingdom Metazoa; phylum Chordata; class Actinopteri; order Cyprinodontiformes; family Poeciliidae; genus Poecilia; species Poecilia formosa. Next base: position 217,575 of record NW_006800510.1, read on the forward strand.
GTTAATATCGACTCTAATTGCTAATATAATAGCAAATATCACATTTCTCCAAATTTGTATCTCTAATTTAAACAGACCCAAGTATTAAAGTTGTCTGCTACTAATATGAATTTTTGATACCTGTTTAACCCTTTCAATAAGCTGGTACATCCTGTACAGGTTGCCAATACATCATGGGGCAACAGAGACACAGAAACACACCTAAGGACAACTGTGGTCAACATGCAACATGTGGCCAGAGTTCCCAAAGAGTAAACACACATGGGGAAAAAAACATGCAAACTCAACAGCAAGAAATTAATAAATAAACCCTTTTGGAGGAAGGCAACAGTCCTTTCTACTTACCCTGAATATTTTCTTTCTGCCATGAACGAAACTCATCAGGTGTCTATATGGTACCTTTAACAAAAATGAAGTTATTATAAAGTTAGTCTACTGTTAGACTTAAATTGCATCTATGAAGTTTATTGTCGTCTAACTAAACAAAGTTAACTTTCACTTTGACAGACACATTAATGTTTTCATTAGATCAACCAAACTATTCGCATAAACCCGTGAAGTTATTCAAATTGTAACATTTGCTAAAACTACTTGATTAGCAACAACACAGTATAGCTAGGTAAGCTAACATCAAGCAAACTTTAAACTCCTGAAAACACTCCATGTTTAAAGATTTCTGTTTACCTTTCACAGAAGATGAAACGACTCCCGTTAACATCACAATAAACACCTTTCCTACCTTTACACGGAAGTTCTGCAGTTGTCATTAAAGTTAGTTAATAACATGAGAATCTGGTGTTTTGAAAATGACGTATAAAGTCGACCGGAAATAGAAAAACCTCATCTGAACCTCCTTCAAGTCACACAGAAATGAATGAGTAGTTTCAGCAAAGCGTTTCTTTTGGGCTTAAACAACACAAACATTAAAGAAATTTATCCAATTTTAATGAGCTAAAGTAAAAAAAAAACCCCACCATCTTCTATCATGTCCTATCAGACCGAAAAATACTCGTCTATTTTCAATAAAATGTGAAAACAAGAACATCTAAATAGTTCCTCCCTCGGCTTTAATCTAAACGATTCAGTGAAATAGGGGAAATTATAACCTGTGGATACGGTTTATTCTTACCAGTGTGACCTCTTTCTTTTCTCTTTGCGTGTTTCGTTCTGAGAACATTGTATTGCGCTTTTACTTTCACTTTGAAGGAAACAAAACTCTTAAAATCCACTAGATGACACTATTGGACCAAAAACATACCAAACTATTCGCCACGTTTACCATCAATCAATATCAGGTGTGGGAAGCAGATCAAGATCACATGAAGCTCAATTTATTCACTTGAGCATCGCTGGTCGCAGATTAGTCAAGTTTATTTGCACAGCACGTTTGAGCAACAAGGCAGTTCAAAGCAGTTTAAATGATTAATACTAACATTACATTTTGTCAAATGCCATCATCAAAATCATCAAGAATGATCATCAAATATATGAATGTTACAGTTGTTTATAATTAAAGGCAACGTTAAAACAAATGGGCAGTATGTTCCAGATGTGTGGAGAATAAGAACTGGAAGCATTCTGGATCAACTGCAGTTGGACGATCGATTTTTTTAAGCAGAGCTGAGAAGACACTGTTGCAGTTATCAATGCAACAAAAGATAAATACATGGATGAAATTCTCTAGATTTTGCTGAGACATTAGTCCTTTAATCCTGGAAATGTTTTCCAGGTGATTAGAAGGCCAATTTTGTAACTGTCTTTATGTGGTACCGAAAGTTCAGGTCAGAGTCCATCACTACTCCCATATTTCAGGCCTGGTCAGTAGTTTCTAGCTGTATTAACTGAAGCTCCATCCTAGATCATTCCTATGAAGGTCCAAATACAATGTCACTTTTGTTTCTGTTCAGCTGATGAAAGTTGTGGCATCTTCACTCATTGATTTGTACTAAACATATTTTGCAAAAGAAGCCAGGTCTAAAACTGACATGTTCCTGCAAACCAATACATTTATATTACAATCAAATGTCCAATGTGTAAGTGATACAAAGAGCCTTATGTGTATTTCTAAAGGTCTGAATGGACAAAAACAATTTTAGCACCTTAAAAATTATCAAAACTATTTTGTTTACAAAGGCCCTAATTTGGCACAATAATTTTACTAGTTGAATGGCTTTACACCAATCAAGCAAAATAAAATCATACTGCTTCAGCCAGCATAAGAAAAAGTTGATTTAAATTGCATATTTTAAGATGTAAAAATATCAAAGTGCTTCACAATAAATGCCCTGTGATTGACGGACGGCCTATCCAGGCTTTATACTGCTTTTGCCCAATGATGACCAGATATAAAAATGGATTAAAAAGACAAATTAATAAAATAAATACAACAAATAAGCAAAGACAACACGAGGTGGTGACTTTCAGCATAATGTAATTTATTTACATAAAACATGCTTTGTCTGTGACGAAATAATGCTGCATGCAAGTGTGATAATGAAATAGTTTGTAAAACCAACATAACCAGAAAGTGAGAAACCACCAGGGTGAACCCACCACCACCCAGAGGAGTTTCACTGTAAGGTGACAAGAGGAACTCTGGAGCACAATGGTCCAGTTATAGAGTGCTCTGTCAATAAAAACAAAACAGACCTCAAGTACATTGTCACATCTTCATGGTAAAAATGGTTGAAGGACGTTGAGTCTCTAAATAAGTACAATAGGATTTTTTTAACAAATTAGACAATGTTGCAAAGTGCTTAGTGGATATACAACAACTGTCCTCCCTTTAGTTTTTCTACAGTAAACTGATATAACAATACTGAAGTTAGCACACAAATTATAGTTTATGTAAGGCACTAGATGTGCTTAAATCAGTTCAATATCTTAAACCAAGTCATCAAAACCAGACTGGATTATTTTAATCTAAAAAAAAGATTTCAAACAGTGTTCATGAGTCATAAAACCTTCTTACGGTTAAAGCAAAAAAAATATATAAAGGACTTGTACTTTCAAATATAAACGTAACAGCATGAAGGGAAATATGAAGGGAAATACAAATAGAATGAATAGAAATGTGCAGTTACAATATTTCACCATAAGAAGGCAGTAAACATTTGTCATCAAGTACAGGCAGTTATGTAGAAAAAAATGACTAAGAACTTGAACAAAAACTTATATACCTCAAGAACTTATATTTTATTACAATATAAAGAGAAGACGTCATAAATGATTTCTTCCAATATTGCCCAATATTTCTGAATATAAAAAGCATCACCACAATAAAAAAAACTGAGATGAAACCAGTGAAGTCTCCCAAAATCAATTTAATTTCATTATTAAGCTAAAACTAGAACATAAAGTGTGCTGTTAGGAGTACATCAGCAAAAAAAAAAAAAAAAAAAAACACTGTAAGAAACTATGATGTAACTAAACCTCAAGTAGACATTTAGGACTGTTAAACACTTCATTAGTGTTTTATTTGACCAAAAACCTAAAGACAAAAATACCCTTTTTATCCAGATAAAATGACAGAAAAATGCTATAAGATCACTGTTTTATGGAATAACCATTTGCAAACTGGTTAAGCTGGTTTAATCAGAGTCTCTGATTGAGGTGATGGAAGCTGAAGTTTCTCTGCAGTTAACAGTAAAGCGTCTTTTAGGCACATTTCCAGTTCAAGAACCAGACTGGTTTTCCTCCCAAGTGTTCAGGTCCTGGATGGTTCCTCTGAAATGTCAGAACTGAAACATGGAAACAAAAAAATATAAATTCATCCCACTGCTGGCTCAGTGTTAGCAGCCACTATGTCCATCTGATGGTCCAGATGAGACTGTTTTTAATGAGACAGGGATGTCCTTTTGGTCACATGACCAGCTGCTTCACCAGATTTCAAACTTCTTGTTGTCCTTAAAAGGAGTTTTGTTGATGATGTTGTTGTTGTTCAGTCTAGAACCAGTAAATCAGAGAACAGATATGACTCTTTCAGACACAACAACATGGCTTCAGGTGCTCAGAGATCAGCCAGTGATCCTCTGAAGACAAACTCATCCAATGATGAAGCTCTGATGAATGGTTTACTCACCTCACAGAACCAATGGAGGGATTGATGGAGACCAGGTGGAGTAAGTCAGCAGTGGAGGCATCAGTGATCTGATTGTGACTCAGACTGGAACACAAACAACACAGAACATTATGTTGGGTTCTACTGGAAAGGTGAGATCAATCTTTGTTTTTAAGTATAAATAGCTATAAATGATATAATTAAGCCATAAAAGTATTGGTCCTTTGAATAACTGAATAATGCAAGACCAAAGGCATGCACTATTTGCTTTCTACTTGCAGCATTGAAAGCAAGTAAAAAGCAAGTGATGATGAGGATGATTGTTTTCTTTTACTGAATTCTAATTATTAAACCAAACTGTGATTCCTTGCTTGATGGATCAGAATTGCAACTTAATAAATATTAGATGAAAAGAGGATTAGTTCAATGAATTAGGATTTTTGATCATTTTCATACAAAAGTTAAAGGATACTGAAATCACCTAAACAAACTCATCTGAGGTCCTACAATGGAAAGCATTTGTTTGACTGTGACGTGCTAGTTCTCCTTTTAAAGAAATAATTGCACCATGAGGGCTTAGAGGTCAGATGATTAAGAATATGCAATATTTTATGCATATGCAATAAAGTGAAGTATGTGATGATTTAAAATGTCTGCATTATAGTTATGAGAGATCAGTTTGACCTTTGAGGTGGAATGCTAAGATAGGACATGTTATAGAGGAACAGGCTGAGCTAAAACATCATAGCCTGTAGGATGAGCTGTGTAAAAGATGAGAGAAAGGGGTGTTACTAAAACAAATGCTGTGATCCACCCCTGGGACTCCGACTCAGTTGGAGTCCCAGGGGTGGATCAAAGTCCAGAACTAGTCGTAATAGAGGCAAAATGGTCAATAAGTGTGATCAGTGAAACTTTGCTGACTGCAGGCTACTGAGTTTAGCTGAGTCATGGGAGAAAGAGGGTGGGAGACTCAGGTTAGCTGTTACAATCCAAATGAGTTTTCCCTGATAAACCACTGTGGATCCTGAACTGGGTAATACCTGGTATTCGTAAGGATCTCAGTAACTATGGGACAGAGAGAGGGTTAGGTGTTAAGCTCTCAGAGAAGAAGTGAGTTGGGAGGGACTTAGTACTTCACACAATAAAAGTTTTACCCTCTTAGTGAAGAGATTTAGTGGGGAGGGGTTCAGCAACTCATGCTTATCATGATAATGATGCACCTCTTCAGCGATAAGTGGCACCCAATGTGCTAACGATCCACCTATTCAACAAGTGGTATCTAACATGCTAATGAGCCACTTATACAGTGACATGTGGGGTCCAATGTGCTAACAGCCACCTACACAACAATAAGTGGTGCCCAAGGAGCTAACGACTCACCGATGCAATGATAAGTGGCGCAAATTTATTAAAAACAAACCACCTATACAGCAGTAAATGGCGGCAGGAGACTCTTCTGGATCTGAAGGCAGCATCACATCTCCTCCAAACATGTTTTGCTGCTGCTCAACTTTGTTTGGAGGGAATGTTTGACAGTCTGGGTCACTTACTCCAGGTTGTGGACTTTGTGCAGATGTGTGATGAGTTGGAGCAGCAGCTGGTCTGTCAGCTGGCAGTGACTGAGGTCCAGCTCTGTCAGACCTTCAGAGTAGTCCAGCATCAGAACCAAAGCTCCACAGAGCCTCTGATCCAGTGGGCAGTGACTCAGGGCCAGTTCTCCTCCCAGAGCTCTGCACAGGGACATTGTCCGTCTCACTGTGTCCCTCTGATTGTTCACAGCAAGCAGAGACAGAAGCTGGACCAGGACCGTCTTACTGACTCTAAACAGGAAAAACAGACCAAAGAACGTCAACATGAAGGTCAACGAACTTCTCCCTGCTTCAGGGTCCATCTTACTCACCTGAGACGGACTCTGTCCGGGACAGGAAACAGCAGGTCCAGCCCGCTGTCCTCCACCTCACAGTCTCTCAGGTCCAGCTGTGTGTCTCTGCTGCTGTGTCTCAGGACGGTGGAGACGGCCCTGCAGTCAGCAGCCGTCAGGCTCAGAGGCTCAGTCTGATCCTCCTCTGGTAGCTGCACACAGGAGGAGCAGGACAGATCCAACCTGTGCTGCAGAGTCCACAGTAAGTCTGATGCTGCCCCCTGCTGG
>NW_006800510.1:225766-227384 GCF_000485575.1 Poecilia formosa
AACATCAAAACTGAAACCAAACGTGAGAGAAACAACCAAAACTTCAGATCATCTGATGAACAACAGGAGCTAAAGCTTCACCTCATTTAACACATAAATCTCAGTTCTGCTGCTCAACATCTGCAGCTGGAGACACAAAGTGATGAAGACTCCTTGGTCTCTGTCATCCTAATGTGTTGTTCTCTATAGAGCTGCTAGGATCTTCATCATGCTCAGTAAAGTTCACTGCAGTCTCAAGTTCAAATGCAGCTCAATGTAACATTGTCTGTTTTCCTCATGTGTTTAAAAGCTGTTCAGTGAAACTGAAAGAGATTCTCAGTAAATAAAACTTTAAAACAAATATATTGATGTCAACAGAGCAGATTTTCCTCTGAACTATTAAGGAGATTTAAACAATGTGAAAATATGAAGAACATTAATTATATCAGTTTATGAAACATAACTGGATTATTTTTAAAATTTCCAGTCAAAGGTTATTTTTTCTTTTAATGTGAAATAAACTGACTGTACCTGAGCTGTGAGATAAAAGGCAGACACTGCAGGAAACTCCTCACTTCACTCTCTCCATGTGAGCAGTCTGTCAGCTCCACTGGTTTCTTCTCTGGTTGGAGTTTCATCACTTCCAGGAGGATGGAGGTCTTTCTCTCTGAGAGCTTTATGATCCAGAGCAAAGGAGCTGACTGTAAAACTGACTGTAATGATGGAAGGAGACTCAGACCTGATTGAGTCTCTCTGTCCTTCATCTGGGAGTACAGATCCAGCAGTAAGTCACTCTGATGTTTATCAACATAACCTGAAAGAAATAATTCATCTCTACAGACTGATGCCAACATCTCCACCATCTTCTCTCCTGTCTGCTGTTCTCTCTCTGCTGCTGCACAGAACAGATTCACTAAGAACCTGGTTTGTTCATGAAGATCTGAGCTCTGAGGTTCAAACCTGGAACAACAAGAAGGAAACATTTAGTGATGATTTGATCTGAGCTGCATAAATACAGCCACACACTACTGATGGACTCCATCTTGTCTGTCCTCTATGTGATAAAATTACATGTTAAACATGTTTGATCAGAGCAGCTGCTACTGACTCTAAACACAAACTCTGATCCTGTGTTTGGACCTCTGAGTTATCATCATCACTGGGATTTTAGGATTTGAGTTTCTAGACTAAAACATCAAAACTGAAACCAAACATGAGAGAAACGACCAAATCTTCAGTTCATCTGATGAACAACAGGAGCTAAAGCTTCAACTTGATCCTCATTCAACACATAAATCTCAGTTCTGCTGTTCAACATCTGCAGCTAGAGACTGTCGAGAAAAGTCGAGATCATCCCACTTCCCCATGCTGGAGATTTTAGTTTTATAGTGACAATAAATAAAGTTATCTTTCAAATTAATTACACAGGTGACATCAAGACCCAACAGTAGAGTCAGACTGTAATAAAATTAATCTGGTTGCGTCTGTTGTTACTGTGTCCTGCATACTTTGCTTTAATTCTTCTTTTTTCTATCTGATCATAAAAAAATCATACAGGTGCTGGTCATAAAATTAGAATATTGTGATAAAGTTCATTATTTTCCATAATGTCATGATAAAAATTAAATTGTCATATATT
>NW_006800510.1:228752-235230 GCF_000485575.1 Poecilia formosa
AATATATGACAATTTAATTTTTATCATGACATTATGGAAAATAATGAACTTTATCACAATATTCTAATTTTATGACCAGCACCTGTAGTCAGATAGAGAGAGTTTCATAAAACAGGAAGGGCAGGTTTCCTGAAACAGAGACTTTTTATACCACCTTCTGTCAAATTTTAATTGGAGTTTGATGGATTAATTGATTTTAATAGATATTAACACCCCCCCACATCCAATAACCGGATATCTCCGCCCCTCCCTCCCCCTTGGGAACTTTGTGACCTCCTGACCATCTGCTCACCATTAACTCCTCCCAAACTCAAAGCCCACAGATAGCTGGAACAATTTACTTGTAAGTGAATAGTGAATAAATAAATATGCTATATTCTAAACCATGTTGAATTAGATTAGGAAAGTTGTAGCTACCTCTGGTTTTAAACAGATTGTCTTCTTGATACACAGCGTTCAGCAGAATGACCCCTGCCCCACCAAAGAAAAACAGTTGTGGATGTGTATCCGTCTTCAAGGAGGGGGGCCGGGAAGAGTCTTGCTGCGTGTGTATCTGATCTCTGAGCCAACAGCCGGTGATGCCCACCTCATACTCTTTAACAGGACATAAGAAATCCTATAGCATGGCAAGCAGGGGCTGACCTCTGACCCTGCAGCTGGTGATGCCTGCCACAGGATACGTCGTCGCTTAAATTTTAAGCTCTTATAGATTTTTTTTCTGTGACACTTACTAGTGTGCTACATTTTATTAAATGTTCCTCATTTGTACATGTATTTCTTAAGGATATGTGGCAGGTAGTAAACAGGCCTACATGAGGCTACTCAAATTTTACTTTTAGCTTTCTGCAGTTAAAGTGAGAAACAACTCCTACACTCTTAGAAATGGCTGTAAATTTACAGCGGAATTCCAGAGATAACATACTGTTATTCCAAAATATGGTAGGATATTGTCACAACTGACGACTGGCAGTAAACTACTGCAAAATAATTGTTCAATACAGTTTTTTTCCTAGGCAAGACATTTTACTTGTATTTGCATCTTAGAGAACCAGCATTTAGAGACAATGGAAAGACAAAAATACTTTCCATAATAAATCTTTTAGGGAATGAATCAAAATCTACAGAGCATAATCAAAAATGTTAAGATTACCAATGTTGGTGTTGTATGTTAAAAATCCAATGCTAAACACTTGTTTAGTCAAATTTAAAGATAGGTTTGTCAGTTTCCCTAAAGAAATAGTGTTTGATAAAGAGTTGCTCCCACAATCGCAACGCATCTGTGACGTCACGTGTTTGCCCTAGAGACAGCAGTATGGCGTCTTGTCTGGAGCTTATCATAACAAGGTAAGTTCCCCAAAGCTATTAAAACATGCTCTTTATGTTCTCTCTTTAATGTATTTATGTAATGTAATGGTGATGTATTGTCTCAATGTTTGTAACTCCCTGGCAGACATTATACCACAATGTATGCTGCGTTTATACTGTTATGTATTCTGTATCTCAATAAAGATCTATTTTAAAAAAAGAAGGTAAGTCCCATGTTAAGATCGTCATGTTTTTGATTTTGATTATTTTTTATGAATGCATTAACTTTCTGTTTGCGCAAGAGTATCAACTTATGCTTAATGTAAGTTTATTTGTTTGGATATCGCGGTACGACTGTTCAGTACAGGGGAGCTCAAGTCCAGTCCTTGAGAGCTGCCATCCTGCAACTTTCAGATGCTTCCTTGCGCCAATTAACATACCTGAATCAAATGAATGGCTGGTTAGCAGGTCTGTTCAGAGCTGATCCTGGTCTGTTGGAGTAAAGATGCAGCAAAAAGTTTCAGGACGGTAGCTTTCGAGGACTGGACGTGAGCACCCTTGATTTATTATTTTTGTTAGCAGCTAAAGCTAGCCAAGCAGGTGTAGCACGGGGTGTCGGGTGGTTAAACAAACATTAAAACTGTCAGAAAGGCCATTTGAATTAACATTATTTAGCTGCGGAGTCGTTTTCTTGAAGTTTTCAACTATAGACGGCATAATGGGGAGAGTGGCTGTGCTGAACCGGTGGTTTGATCTATGCGATCAAAGCTAAGCCAAATTATTTTTGTCTCTATAAATAATAATGATAATAAATAATGACATATTGGCTGCCTCTTTTTTCTTCATTAGTACGTCATGTTGGTGACTGAAGCTGTTGTGATGACTTCAATACATTTCTTCTGACAGGTTGGCAGAAGAAATCCTCTCCAGACTGTTTCTATAAGCTGACTAATTTCTATAATGCCTAATGTCTGAGTTGTGTTCATGGTAATTATTTCTGACATTTTTATGCTTTATGTTGTAGGTGGTAAAAAATGCTCTCCAGGGAAAACCGGGTGGACAAAGTATTTTGAATGACTGTGATGGACACACACACACACACACACACACGCGTCTGGTTAGTTTTGAGTTTTGCTCACACTTCTCTTTAAAATGTTTATTATTATTTATCCTGTGTCCAATGTGTCTGCTATTTATCCTGTTGTTCCTCCAGGCTGGGAAAACCATGCATTCTTCTGTTGGTTCATGTGCTTCGTCCTACATCCACCACAAGAAGAATCCAAAACAGCTCATGTCAAACTGTGGACCATGTTTTCAGATATGTGCAGATATGCGGTTATTTTAATGATCCTACTTCTTTGTAGAAGCACTTTCTCATTGGCTTTGTTAGCTATCTGAATGTAGCTGTGCTGCTAAATACATTTAATAATTTTTATTATTCGTCTTCTTATCAATATGTCAAAGATGCAAGCCAGTGTTGAAGCCTTCCTCATTGCCGTGGAACCAGGACAGCCCTTCCTCCTGTGTTTGTGAAAACAAGAGCAGCACCAAAGACACTTCACCATCAGTGATCACAAGGTCATCCAAGGTAGCTTTTGATGAACTTTCAAAGCACACTTCACCTTCAGTGCAAAGTACCATGAATTTCTCTACAACTTCTGTAAATTAATCCAGCCTACAGTTTTCAACATTGATGTCACTTGCACGACAATTGAGGAGTTTAAGATCCTTGCCTTTACTTTACCTGGCAGAGTGGACACTCTTTATTATGATGATCATTTAAATGCATACTGTATCAATAAGAAGATTTGCTTTATGTTCTTCCAATTAAGGACTTGGTTTATTACAGTCCATGCGGAAAGCAGTTGTCTGCATGGTCAGCATTGAAGGCCATATTGTCTTTGAGAGGGCCCAGCCAACATTCCAGACAGGACAGTGTTGTCCATCTTCTACATCTTAAACCTCCAATATCAACATGAGGCAGCCAAGACTTTGGTTCATTCAACGGTAAAACCATTCCTATAATTTTTTACAATGACATAGTTTTAAAGTTTTAAAGCAAGTTATGATTAACATTTGACAAAGGTGGTGATGTTTTCTCTTTACGTAATTAAACAGCTTTATTTATATATTGTACCAGCTGTGTTCAGAATGCCACACTATTTATATTCTCAGGAATTGTCCCATTTTTGATTTTGTTTTTTAGTCGCTTCATTGGGATTAATCCAGAAAGGGGCAAAAAAGCCGGTCATGGGAAGATGGTATCCAAAAAGACAGGAAAGACCATTCAAAAGAAAAAGTGACTGTCAATGTTCAGGTTTCCACCCTCATTCCACCCAGTTGACTTTGAGTGGCATCTCATTCAGGTTAGGTATTAATGTTCTATCGTAAAACTAAAACTGTACTTTAAAAAGTAGCATTGGAGTTTTCTTTGCAGTAACACACTCAAAGTGAATGCAGTAATAAAACTAAATTTACTGTAAAAATACTGGAACGCTACTTTTTGAAGGTATATTTACTTTCACCACTGTATAAACCCCCAGTAAAGATGAGAAAAACACATGCAACTTAAAAGAGATGCAAACAAAAAATGCTGAAAGCAGAAGTGATCCAGACCACTAGGGGGAGTCAAACAAAGAACAGCTGTGTCTGAAGTCAGGTTTTGCATCCTTGGGTCCTCGATGACCGGAAGAGAGAAGCTGTAGCTTTTAGCTAGCTGCTTAGCCTCTACCTTGACGTTATGTTGCTTAGCAACCGTGACAACGTGAGTCACATAGAGGCAAAGGAAAAAAAAAAACGGACTCGAAGTATGTTTTTTTTCTCCTGATTTCTCTATTACTCTTCACCTTTTGTAATAAAGGCTGTTGGATATTTAAAAAATCTGTTAGTCTGATTCTAAAATGTTCAAACACGTATAGCACATTTACACAAGGAATGTAAGCAAAGGGTGCGTTCACACTGCAGCCTGAAATGACTCAATTCCGATTTTTTGGCAATTCCGATTCTTTTGCCGGGGCCGTTCACACTGCCAGTAAATGTGACCTGTATGCGTTCTGCAGTGTAAACGGGCAAACGACCTGAAAGTGTCCCGCATGCGCACTAGAGGGCACAATAGCGTCAGCGTTCTAAGTGTTCTGCCAACTGCCATAAAAAGAAGAAGTGCTCAGTGTTTGCGGAAGTAAACATGGAGGCTAACGGTGGAGCTTAGCTTACATATTTGAAGTTGTTGTCCGGCCAGAGCAGCACATTAACAACTTGATCCTCATATAATCCGTCATGGTTGTTGATTTTCTTCCCACTTGCGCTTGTCAGGACACAGAATAGTGAGATCTGTTGAGAAACCGTGACGTTCAGTTCAGATGAATGCGACCTGGACGTTAGGTCGCATTTGAATCGGATACGTATCGGATATGGGTCACATTCGAAAAATAATCCGACCTGTGCTGTTCACACTACCATGAAAAGATCGGATACAGGTCACATTATGTCAAAAAAAAAATCGGAATTGAGTCACTTCAGGCTGCAGTGTGAACGCACCAAAAGAATCCCTTTTCAAATATTCTCCAAATCTCAGGTAAGACAATACAGTTTAATTAAACTATTATGTTTTTAGGCTTAACTTTAATCAGTCAAACCGATTTGCTCAGGAATAAATGAAATATTTCAGTGAACCAAAATATTACAACTAGATGTTACCTGACATAATATCTGTGTTTAACTGTCATTTGGGAAAGCCCAAATGAGTCAGGTGTTCTCCCGTGGTGTACTAAACCTGGACCAGCTGGCAGCAGGCGAGGGGAGCTGGGTGTTAAAACAGCGGGAGCAGACATCTCCGAAAAAACGTCGGAGCAATATTGCAATTAGGTGATGCACTGATGAACCGAGCAGAAATGTGAGATTTATACATCTACATTCTCACCTACAAACATTGTTTAAATCATGCTGTGTCACGGCTGCTAAGCAACATAATGCCGAGGTGGATGGTAGGCAGCTACAATAGTAGGCTTCTCTGCAATGCTTTCTGCCTTCGCAGGACCCCTCTTCCGTAGACCGGGTCGTTTCCCAAGCCCATGAAAGAATAAGCTTGAAAAGATGTAGACCCGGGCTGCACAGTGGTGCAGTTGGTAGAGCTGTTGCCTTGCAGCAAGAAGGTTCTGGGTTCAATTCCCAGCCCCGGTCTTTCTGCATGGAGTTTGCATGTTCTCCCTGTGCATGCGTGGGTTTTCTCCGGGTACTCCGGTTTCCTCCCACAGTCCAAAAACATGACTGTCAGGTTAACTGGCCTCTCCAAATTGCCCCTAGGTGTGAGTGTGTATGTGCATGGTTGTTTGTCCTGTGTGTCTCTGTGTTGCCCTGCGACAGACTGGCGACCTGTCCAGGGCGTACCCTGCCTCTCGCCTGGAAAGTTAGCTGGAGATAGGCACCAGCAACCCTCCTGGCCCCTCTAAGGGACAAGGGTGTAAAGAAAATGGATGGATGAGGATGCAGACCCTGAACTCAGACACAAAGCTTATTTTTATATATTTTTTGCATCACCTTTTTGTTTGCGTTTGCTGCGCGATTGCACCTGTCGACCACCGTAGTATTTTAAGGATTCTGTATTTTAGTTCTGCTGGTGGTTATGTGTATTAGTTATAAGTTGCATTGTGATCACTGTTATGTGTAGAGTGCTATGGGCTTCCCCTGTCTGACTCTGCTGACTCCTACTCACATGTGATCGACCTGTCATGTGGGCGGGGGATCAGGGGAGTGGGAGGACCAGGACCGATGCTGATCTGACAGAACACCGGAAGAGCGTAGAGTTCAGTGTGTGTTAGCAGTGAAGCTATGGGCTCTTTGCACCTCAGCTTCCGCGTTCTTATATTATGTCTATGGGGTGGGGGGAGTGTGGTCGAACGACGAATGAACGTAAACTGGGAGCCGGGGGGAGCGGGAGCTGCCGTTAGACCCATAGACATAATATAAGCACAGACGCCTCATGGACTACTCCGGCGTAGGAAATACGGCGGCCATCTTGGAGCAGTATACCCTCCTACTTTGCTCAATCAAAACAGCAGAAGATGCCTCAGAACTGAGGGATATTGTTGTTCTGATCGATGGATTATTGATGCGAGGGCTCCACAGACAACATTTCACAAGTAAGATGGACATATTATTGTGTATATATTGTGAT
>NW_006800510.1:236828-240548 GCF_000485575.1 Poecilia formosa
AGTTTTGCTGCATTTCTGCATCTTCTTTGAAGGAAAAGCAGCTGATCCAGTGGTGCAGGTCAAACTTTGTAGCCTCAGTTGAAGCTTCATGACTGTTCTTAAAGAGAGGATCTGGTCTCTCTAAGGTTCTCCTCCTCGTCTGGTCAATAATCCTTAGAAACCCGTAGCAGGCTGCTTCACCTTTTCTAGTGACTGAGTCCAGTATTGCTCTGGTTCTATCATAGTCATCTTTCTCTGCCTTTATCGTGTTGACCTCTTCATCAGTGAAAACTTCTTGCTGATGCAAGTTTTCAAGAATCACTGACAGATTCCTCAGTTCTCCAACTAGGTGAACTCTGGCATTGGCGATATAATCTTTCGCAGACTGTTTTGAACAAGCCATGACACTTGACCTCTCTTCTGCACAAAACCAGATGTAGAACGTAGAAACATTTATGTATGTTGGGTATGTAATTTAGAACTTACCCAACGTAATTTGTACATTAGGAAATGTAAAACTTACCTTTAAGGTCTACATTAAGGGTAAGCTGCCCATAAGGTCTCAAATGATGATGAACCTTCCAACACTGAGAAAACAAGAAAATAAACAACTAAATGCAAAGTATCCAGTAAGATCAGCATTTACTAGTAGAATTTATTTTTGCATGTTTTTTAACAAATCTTAAACATCACCTGTTCTGACCGTCAACACATGATATTCGTTGGTGAAAACAGGCCTGGACTACACGGTGTAATAAAGGAGTGATTTTTCTCATTTTCTCTGGACCTAGAGACAAACGGATTTGAATCTCAATGAAACATTGTGGAGGTTCTTGCATATATGCTACATTATAAACCACAATAGAAAAAGAATAAGTTAATGTTCTCATTGAGCACAGGACTGTTGGGTGTTTCAGTGAGGCAGAGAAGCAACGTCAGAGGTGTGGCCATTTTTTTTTACTGTGTCTAAGGGTAGAAAAATATCCATGATTTCTGTAAGTTAATATCGACTTTAACTGCTAATATAATAGCAAATATCATTTCACCAAATTTGTATCTCTAGTTTAAACAGATTAAAGTATTAAAGTTGTCTGACAGACGAGGTATAACTGTAAACACAAACCACTGCTAATAATATGAATTTTTGATACCTGTTTAACCCTTTCAATAAGCTGGTACATCCTGTACAGGTTGCCAATACATCATGGGGCAACAGAGACACAGAAACACACCTAAGGACAACTGTGGTCAACATGCAACATGAAGCCAGAGTTCCCAAAGAGTAAACACACATGGGGAAAAAAACATGCAAACTCAACAGCAAGAAATTAATAAATAAACCCTTTTGGAGGAAGGCAACAGTCCTTTCTACTTACCCTGAATATTTTCTTTCTGCCATGAACGAAACTCATCAGGTGTCTATATGGTACCTTTAACAAAAATGAAGTTATTATAAAGTTAGTCTACTGTTAGACTGAAATTGCATCTATGAAGTTTATTGTCGTCTAACTAAACAAACTTAACTTTCACTTTGACACATTAATGTTTTCATTAGATCAACCAAACTATTCGCATAAACCCGTGAAGTTATTCAAATTGTAACATTTGCTGAAGCTACTTGGATAGCAACATCACAGTATAGCTAGGTAAGCTAACATCAAGCAAACTTTAAACTCCTGAAAACACTCCATGTTTAAAGATTTCTGTTTACCTTTCACAGAAGATGAAACGACTCCCGTTAACATCACAATAAACACCTTTCCTACCTTTACACGGAAGTTCGGCAGTTATCATTAAAGTTAGTTAATAACATGAGAATCTGGTGTTTTGAAAATGACGTAGAAAGTCGACCGGAAGTAGAAAAACCTCACCTGAACCTCCTTCAAGACGCACAGAAATTAATTAGTCTTTTCAGGAAAGCGTTTCTATTGGGCTTAAACAACACAAACATTAAAGAAATTTATCCAATTTTAATGAGCTAAAGTAAAAAAAAAACCCCACCATCTTCTATCATGTCCTATCAGACCGAAAAATACTCGTCTATTTTCAATAAAATGTGAAAACAAGAACATCTAAATAGTTCCTCCCTCGGCTTTAATCTAAACGATTCAGTGAAATAGGGGAAATTATAACCTGTGGATACGGTTTATTCTTACCAGTGTGACCTCTTTCTTTTCTCTTTGCGTGTTTCGTTCTGAGAACATTGTATTGCGCTTTTACTTTCACTTTGAAGGAGACAAAACTCTTAAAATCCACTAGATGACACTATTGGACCAAAAACATACCAAACCATTCGCCACGTTTACCAGCAATCAATATCAGGTGCGTGAAGAAGATCAAGATCACATGAATCTCAATTTAATCATTTGACCATCACTGGTTGCAGATTAATCAAGTTTATTTGCACAGCACGTTTGAGCAACAAGGCAGTTCAAAGCGGTTTAAATGATTAAAACATAACACTATCATTACATTTTGTCAAATCCCATCATCAAAATCATCAAGAATGATCATCAAATATATTAATGTCCCAGTTGTTTTTAAGTAAAGGCAACACTAAAACAAATGGGTTTTAATCCTTAATTTAGAGAAATTCAGTGTTTCTAGCAGTTTGTTCCAGATATGTGGAGAATGAAAACTGAAAGCGTTCTGGATCAACTGCAGCTGGACGATCAATTTTTTTAAGCAGACCTAAGACACTGTTGCAGTAATCAACACAACGAAAGATAAATGCATGGATGAAATTCTCTAAATCACACTGAGACATTAGTCCTTTAAACCTGGAAATGTTCTTCAGGTGATAGAAGGTCAATTTTGTAACTGTCTTTATGTGGCTCTAAAGATTCAGGTCTATTCCCATATTTCAGACCTGGTCAGTAGTTTCTAAGCTGCATTAACTGAAGCTTCATCCAAGATCGTTCCTATTAGGGTCCAAATATAATGTCAGTTTTGTTTCTGTTCAGTTGATGAAAGTTGTGGCATCTTCACTCATTGATTACTACTAAACATCTTTTTAACTCTTGTGCGTGCGAGGACTGAGGCACACATAGAGGTCTATGGAAAATGATACAAGTTTTACGTGTGTGGGGTCAGTTGGACCCCATTTCGACATACAAGGGTTAAAAAGAAGCCAGTTAAAAAACTGACATGTTCCTGCAAACCAATAAATTTATATTACAATTCAATTTCTAATGTGATACAAAGAGCCTCGCCCAATGATGACCAGATCTAACAACGGATTAAAAAGACAAATTAATAAAATAAAATAAATACAACAAATAAGGAAACACAACACGAGGTGGTGACTTTCAGCATAATGTGATTAATTTTCATAAAACAACAACATGCTTTGTCTGTGATGAAATAATGCTGCATGCCATGTTAGGAAGATGAAGTGGAAGCTGCAGGATCTTCAGAACAAACAGGTCATGATGCTGGGCTACTGATTATCCCTCTGTCTGGACACAGGATCAATAGAACCAGTTTAAAAGCTAAAATGAATGGTTATATGCCAGACATGGAAAACTGGGATCCACTCCATGCCATGATGTTCAGAATTTAGGTCTCATGGCATCTCAAGGTGTCAACATTGCAGCTAGTGGACTGAGAGAAATACAGCTCTATTTTGTAACAATTCAAGAGCTACCAGCTTTTATCACTTCGCAAAAAAATTAATCAGCACAGAAACTCCAAAGCACACAAATAAGCAGTTGAAGTTGTGTGTGTGTGTGTATATATATA
>NW_006800510.1:240558-241988 GCF_000485575.1 Poecilia formosa
ATAAAAACATGGGTAACACTTTATTTGAAGGGGTGTGCATAAGGCTGACATGACACTGTCATAAACATGACATAACACCTGTCATGAACATAAAGAAGTCTTTATGAATGTTTATAATAGTTGTCATGAAGTGTAATTTGGTAAATAGTGACACATTTAATGCAAAGTTGGCATTTTTTATTGACTTTTAATGCAACTTTTAGAGCAACTTTGCATTAAATGTGTCATTATTTACCAAATGACACTTCATGACAACTATTATAAACATTCATAAAGACTTCTTTATGTTCATGACAGGTGTTATGTCATGTTTATGACAGTGTCATGTCAGTCTTATGCACACCCCTTCAAATAAAGTGTTACCCAATTGTTTTTAATTAAAGGAGCACCTTTATTTTAAAAAATCCAACACAAAATAAAAAAGGTAGGTATATAGCATCATAAATATTTGGCAACAGTTGGTCCACACTTCTCATCAGTTGGTTCTCCATTAAGTTTGAAACCACCATGAAACAAGAAGTAGAAGAACTAATTCACAGTCCAGAGAAGTCAGCATCACACCTAGGAACGGGGTCAACCACACCTTCTCAATAAGATGGGAACTTCTGTCGATTCCTCGCTTAGATTTGCTCTCAGCAGCTGATTGAATCACTCTTAAGCTATGACTCCTTGGTAAGAATCTTTAGGTTAAAATGGGAGCTCGCTGAGAGGACTAAGAATCTTGAGATTATGGGCCCAGTTTTCTAATGACTCCGCCAGGTTGTTCTGGTCCATTTTCTTTAAAACCATTATTGTCACCTCCAAAGCTCCTTCACCCCTGAAGTGCTGCAATATCAAACCCACAACTTTCCATCTCTTTGCATTTGCATTTTCCAGGTCTGCTTCTTGGATCGGTGAGATGTTGCCAAATGATTCATGCTTTAAGTGCCACATAAATTCCTCAAAATTGTCCTTAGTCAAATGCTTCAGAGTTTTCAAGATTTCATCTTTTATTGATGTTTCATTCTGTTAAAACAAGGAAATAGCAGTCAGAGGAGAAACTGGGTAACACTTTATTTGAAGGGGGTTGAATAAGACTGTCATGACACCGTCATAAACATGACATAACACCTGTCATGAACATCAATGAGCCTTCATGAATATTTATGACTGTTGTCATAAAGCGTCATTCGGTAAATTATGACACTTTTAATACAAAGTTGACATTATTAAAATGTCTTTGTTATGACAACTTGACATTAACCAGGAAATCATCACCGTTTAAACTTTACCTTTAATAACATAAAGTTACCTAATTTTTAAAGTGCAATCAGTAATACTTTTATAACAAATTTATATCAGTAATGATTTCTTGGTTAATGTCAAGCTGTCATAACAAAGACATTTTAATAATGTCAACTTTGTATTAAATGTGTCATAATTTACCGAAT
>NW_006800510.1:242017-251304 GCF_000485575.1 Poecilia formosa
GACATGTGTTATGTCATGTTTATGAAAGTGTCATGACAGTCTTATTCAACCCACTTCAAATAAAGTGTTACCAGAAACGGTTTATGATAAACATAGGTTTAAAGTAACAAACCTCAGTGGTAAAACCTTCTATAGAAATAAGATTAAAGCTAGCCTAAAGCTGAACTTTTTGCTATTGGTATAATTTCATTGTCCAGCATAGTAAATCTAATCTGAAGTTAATATATTGTGTCAAACCAAATGCAATATCACCTTCAGTGTGTCAGATGTATGCCTTGCTGAATTGCTTGATGATGGAGGATCTGGAAAAAATACAATAAATTAGAGTTTGTTTTCTAATTTATAAAAATACATTTCCATAAATAAACATTTTACATCAAATTTTCAAAGTAAAAACATTTTAAATTTGTTGAAACTCTTAGTTTGATTAGTAAAAACTGCTTTATAATTGTTAGACAAGGTGGTTTTTAATGTTAATTAAACAGGTTTTCTTAATTACATGCTTCAATGTTTTTACTTTGTGTTGCTGCACGGGACCAAATCTTATACAATTACGTGAAATTGCATCAATCCACAATTTATCTTAAATTCAGTGTTTCAAGTGGCGTGATGACAGAGGGGTGAATTAAATTATTTTGTATTGGCAAGGCCCAAAGTTATTCATGGATCATGAAAATTATTTTCCTCTGACTAGATATTAATGTTTGCAAGCAGCCCAGCCAGAGTTTAGGCTTGAATCTAAAAGAATATATGTGGACAAAACTAAAGATGAGAGTGATGGCAAGGAGACTTACATCCTCAAAGACTGCTCAGCAAACAATACAATAAGATATTGATTTCCATAAAGCAAGCAATTTTGGATGCTTTTTGACCACCTAACAACTAAATTGGACTAATCCTGACCAACTACTTTTAGGTTACAAAGATATTGATTATCTGAACACTGAAGAACAATGACATCTACTCTGACTAAAAAAATATTTAATTTAGGCTAAACGTTTTCAGAAACACATTCTGCTATATAACGGCAACACCATTACCTGGTAGGTAAATGTCATGTTTCCAGACTTCAGTGCCATGTTGGTCTTTGATTATCAAGGTCAGACTCTCTGGGTTTGTAGTCAAGTAGACTACAAATGTTGGATGGAAATTTGGTCCATACATGTTTTGAAACAGCTTAGGCTGAAAAAAAAAAGTTAAAAATATAACATTTTATTCTGTAGTCTAATCTTCTCCTCAAAATTGTTTAAAGCATCATGTGTAAATAACTACCTCAGGGTTTTTTGAAGACTTGGGTTCACAGTGTGCACTGTATTTATAGCCAACATTGAGAATGCAGTCAGATGAGACCTTAATGTACTCAGAATCAGCGTGGTCTTTAGAAACCTTAAAAACATGAAAGATAAAGGACTCATTCTAACTCCAAAATAAACCTGAGTTTTATCAATGTTCTAGTTAAATTCCATAAAAACCTTTTGTGACATTCAAACTTTTATAACTGATGCACATGACACACGTATCTCCTCTGTACCTCTGAAAGTGGAATGTTCCGACACAGCAGAAGCACATCCAGCGTTGGAGGACCTCTACCTGGAGGTCTGAGGTACAACAAGACTTGGCCGTTTACTGACTGGTTAATCTGGAAAAACCTACAAAAGTTATCCCATATGAGGCCTAAGGCAGACAGATGGGGAACATCCACCAATACGTGGGTATCAGTGATCTTCATTGGTTGCAGAATAGTCATTTCATCATCGTCAGTGATGTGGGCGACTGACAGCAATCCATTAAAACACAGAGCTGCAAGAAACACAAAGAGGTTGAAGTTTTGCATTCTGTGTGGTTGAGTCTTTGTAACTAGGTCTGTCTCCAGGTTTTAACTTGGCTATTTTTATAGTGTTTATTTGATTGTTATTATGAAGTAACCTATTTTTAAATAAATCTGTGTAATTTTCCAATTATTTTACCATTAAAAGTACTATCCTTACCCTCCTTTGTCTCACAGTGTGGGAGGTGGAGCTGATTGATGGCACCTTCAGAGCACTGGATGTTGAAAAGCATCCCTGCTGGAGTTTTACTACTTAAATGAAGGAGGCTTTCAGGCCACGGTCTAGTTCTGTAGAGCACCTCTGCTTCCTGGCTCATCACAAACACCAGACTGGTGAAAGAACACTGGAACACTCCTGGACCAGGAAATCTGAACCTGCCACAACCAGAAGTTTTGAGGAAAATTTGCGCATTTTCTGTCTACATAAAAGATCTATCAGTTTAGAGAATCAGAAAATAAGAAAATTCAACTTCACAATGATGTTTAACACTTATTTTCAAAAACAGAACAAACACAACACAGAATCGGGGCAGTTATGGAGTCATCCTTTAAGGGGATCAGAGCGTAGATCACTGTTGCTTCATAATGTTAATACAGTTGCAATAGCTCTTATACTATATTTTTTAGATTTGAATATGGCAGAAAACAAAGGAACCGAGTCCCACTGTTGTTTTATCCTGGGGACCAATAAATTAAGAACTTGAACACTAAATTACTAAATAGATAATGTTATATTAACAGACTGTAAGCAGAAGAGAATAATTACCTGTATGAGACCTGTAGATGTTCAGATTTCATTTCAGGTCTGAAGCTTGATGGAGACTGAAATTCAAAAGTAAGTTATTTTATGGTTTTGCCGAAAAATATTCTCAATGCAGTTTGGATAACTATACAGAGCTGCAGTGTGCTGCTTAATGGCCGAATAGATGAAAACGACATCTTTTATTGGACATCCACTGATTTGTTCATTTCAGACCAAAAACAAAGGTACCTTGACCAGAAGAGGAGACTAAACCTGTTGGCACTAAAATCATAGTGGTGAACATTCATCACACTACAGGTATTTGCTTTGTTTTTTTTTTTTATAGGATTTGAGGTTATTCTAACAACACTTTTCCATGTGGCTCACACTGTAGCACATGTATTGAGTTCTTGTGCTTCTGGAGCATGATAGCTGCAACCCAGAGACACTGGAGATACCATGGGTTCTATGACATTTACATAAGATCAAGTATTGCAGCACTTACCAAATGATAATCATGCTGTTCTATGCAAACACTGCCATCACAGAGAATCATTTCCTTAGCTTAGCATAATACATGCAGGGGTTGACATAGCAGGGGACCTGGCTTTGTCGTCCGAGTATTTTAGATGATGATTACAGAATAATTAGTGGCACTCTGTGGCTCTATGTAGTGCAAGGGTGGGGGAGTTCTGGTTATCAAAACACTGAATCTCATAGGTCCAGTATTACCCACCCTTGTTTCAGAGCACTGAACTTTCAACCAAAGAATCAGAGTTATGGTAAAGTCACATCATGTAGTCACTTCTTGTATTCCAGTCTCACGCAGTAGCACAAAGTACATTTTACACTTTTCAACACATAATCTAATGGAGGGACATAATAAACATTCAACCCACAAAGACAAATGTGATCCTGAACAGAATTTATTAAGCAACAGATGTTTTGGAGCCAGAATCTGCCGGGCCACTTGAACTTCAAGACACTTCTAAACATGCTTAACATGATTACCCTCCTTTTACCAACAGTCTGTGCTTAAAATTTGTTAGACAAGTTTGTTTTATTTTTTATTAATGTATTTTAATAAAAATATTCTACTTCTGTCATGTATACTGCAGAATTTTTAACATGCTCATGGTAAATAGAGTTATAGACAGATTGTTCTCCATGATTTGCTGGCTTTTACTTTGTAAATATTTGCAGAAATCATGAAGTTTCTTGTTTCTCTCTCACCTCCTTCAACTCTGGTTTGTCCTCAGACAAATGAGTTTCTGCCATCTCCTCCTCAGAATCACCTGATAAAACAGGACAATAGATATGCATGTTATAATTGAATTTAAATGGTAACTGTATACCTCATACTAATATTCCCAAACTCTAAAAGTCCTAGTTGATCTCCAGTTAATCTTCAGTTACTACTTTTCTCCAAGATAAATAAATTATCTTTGTTTGCACTATAGGGTGTCCCAACCCCTTATCCTCCCCTCCCAGCTTTGCCCGCTACTTTACTTCGCGGATTTCACTTATCGCAGGTTATTTTCGGAACAAAACCCCTGCGAAAAACGTGGGATCGCTGTATATTGTAAATAATTTTTCCAACTACAGGTCAAATCACCTTTTGCTCTATTTATCTGTCTCTGGTGTGTTAAATCAACCCTGATTCTCCCTGAGTTTTATCTTTAGGTTTTCTGATAAACAACCCTTTATTTTAAATATTGATTCACTCATTTCAACATGAGTGCAGCATCATAAATGCTACAATATACTGCAGCTTGATAAGTATGTAATTATATGTCAACTAACATTAACATAAATAATAATGAATATTCATTAGCAGGTCCTTATTAATTTAACTGAGTGTACAAGGGGAACCATATGGCTTGCGTTTGTTCTCAGACCTATAACCAGTACACTACTTAATATTTCTATATGTTTCAAAACTTTTCAAATGTTTATCACCTGTTTATCATCTTATCTTTCTAACCGGCGCCTTCCTCACTCTTATTTTTGTGTTTTTCAGCCGTTGCTCTGCAGTTTGACCGAAAGCTGACTGACTGCAGCGAAACTGTGAAGAAGCTTCATTACACGCCAGAATGGGAGGAAGACATCGCAAGAAATCAAAGTGACGCCAACCAGAGTCAAACTTGGGTTACCCAACTTATACTGTTCCTCAGTATAAGAAACAGTATAAGTTTCTTATACTGTCCTCATGGACGCCGTTTGTCCATGGACAACAGACTGTTGTTAATGACAGCCAAAAAGGAGTCAATATATTGTTACAGATCTACGCCTGTTTTCTTAAATAAAATGTTATATTAAATGTCATTTATTTTTAAGCTTGTATACACACGTTTTTGGAAATATGGTAATGTAAGATAATTTTGAATGACATAATATCCATTGTCTGCCAATAAAATTGTGTTTAACACCAGTGAAGAAACTTTTAATGGTATGTTATGATGTAGACCTACTAGACAAAAAAACTTACATGAATCAACATTTATTCAATATAAAATCAACACAAAAGTGCATGTAGATCCACATTCAGTTGATGGTTGAATCAACATTGATATGTCAGTTATGGTTGAAACCCTAGCGTTGATTCAACATGCAAGTCACCGACCACTTTAAATTTCGTTTAATGTTTCTGCCTAACCTTATTTCAATGTTATCTGAATTGTAGTTGATGACATGATGAAACCAGCCAACGCTTTAAGACACATGAAACAAAATGTCCATCAAACACAGAACAAAGCCTCTTTAGAGGCACTTAAAATGCTTTTACTTATAATTTTGTAGAACTTACAAGATTGTTGTTCAGAAGCTTCAGATGTGCCATCATCAACCCTGCAAAGGGAAAAAAAGCTGAATCAAAACTATATTTTAAGTACTAATCAATAAATGATGTTGAGATTCCTCAATATGCCAGTGTTTCTTTTATGGTACTTTGTTTTAAGTACCATAAAGGTACTTAGCACCAAATACCAGTAAGTATTCGGTTCTACTTACTGGTTACTGTTTCAATCCCAGCCATTCCTTAATGTTCAGGCTTAGCTCAGTTTTAGTCTGTCAGCTATACGTCTCATCTAATTCAAAACTCTGCATTTGCACATTTTCCTTATTTTACTGTGGTTGTCACCACATGTTAAGTAACTTTTAAAAATCATATGCAAGACTAAATTAGGTAGTTTCCATCTATCCATCCATACATTTTCTGTACACCCTTGTCCCTAGTGGTGCTGGTGCCTATCTTCAGCGAGACATTTCGGGCGAGAGGCGGGGTCACCCTGGACAGATCGACAGTCAATCGCAGGGTAACACGGAGACAGACAGGATAAACAAACATGCACACTAGGGGTTGAACGACTACATATTTTTTAAGGTCAACTACATCATGATAATAGTCGAGTCGATTTCGACTAGTCGCGGTGACGTCATAGTGACGTAAGCGCAAAAACCCTTCACAACTACTTGGAGGCTTTATCAGCTATTTTCACGGCAAGTACTCACCTAGTCCACCTTCTTTCATTTTCTGGGAAAAATCTGTTTAGTCATGTAATTGCGACTAGTCGACTGGCCCAGAAAAAAGTCAGTGCAGAGAAAAGAATCGACGAGTCGACTAGTCGACTAATTGGTGCAACCCCTAGCACACACACACACTCACACCTAGGGAGAATTTATAGAGGCCAATTAACCTGACAGTCATGTTTTTGGACTGTGGGTTGAAGCCAGAGTACCCGGAGAGAACCCACCATGCACAGGGAAAACAAGCACACTCCATGCAGAAAGAACCAGGGCCGGTATTACTATTGACACATTTATATTCTCCTCAAAATTCAATGATATTACCATCCTTGTGATAGAACTGTTCTTCACTTCTATCACAAGCAATAATTTACCGCTGTGATTAATTCATATGCTGTGGTGTGACCTAAAGAAAGTTGTGCAGAAAATGCTTGCAGACTTCAATAAACAAAGACAAATACTGAAATAAGACTGGACCAATAATGTTTCTTGAAAGGCTGATCCAGGATCAAGGGCTGGCCTCTTTTTTTTTTTTTTTTTACATGAAAACGCCTTATTTGACAAAACCTGCGACTTTAGTTTTGTATAAATGGATCAAAAAACATATTTTAGAAAATCAAAGGTTTGAAATCTCTTAATATATTGTTGAATGGTGAATTTAGAAAACCTTGAGATGTTAGATGGATACAAGTGCAGTCTATAAAATTGAACTGCATAGAAAAAAAAAATCACTTTTTGAAATTTTTGAAACCAACATTTTAACCCTTTGATGCATAAGTGAGTCGTTTTTGACCCATTGAGGTCATGTTTTTGCAATATCCTTGTAATGAAAAATTTTCATCACTTCATATTCCATTCCTCAGAAAACATGTTAGTGATATCATCCATCCATCCATTTTCTGTACACCTTTGTCCCTAGGGGTTCGGGAGGGTGCTGGTGCCTTCCTCCAGCAAACGTTTCCAATATCATGCAATTCAAATTTTTTATTTACCTTTTATACATTTTAAGAAATAGCACATTTTATATTACTACCCCTTTATTCTGTGAGTGGGTCAAAAATGGCCCGCATTCATTTCCTATGGAATTTAATGAGAATCTTTGTTTCTTACCAACTTTGGCTGTCAGAAACCAATTTTTTTGGAAACCATACACACCGAGTCCTAAGTGTCACCCTTGAATAATAATATTTTACACAGCAAGAAGTTTTACAAATAATTATCTTTAGTTTTTACCTCACAAATATGTGTGTGTGGGTGTGTGTGTGTGTGTCAATCATGAATATTGACAGTGTTTGTCACGAATCAACATATTAGCCTTCTTTGAAGTTAACTAACACTATTATCTAACCAAACCAGATAACATTGCTGCTTATACTTTATTGTGCATGTGTATTATTTGTGTGTGTGTGTGTGTGTGTGTGTCTCTGAGTGCTGACACCCTGGATAAGAAAACCAAAAGTGAGAGAATGTGTTGAATGACATGCAACACATTGTGTTCAAGGTTTTTTCTTCTATCATCTCAATAAATAAAATAAAAAATGATAGCTATATGAATAAATTAATAAATGCAAATGAGCTGGAAAAGGGTAGAGTGCCTTCGCCGGGACGGGGAGGGTGTTCTGCCCCAAGTGGAGGAGTTTAAGTATCTGGGGATCTTCACAAATGAGGGAAAAATGAAGCCAGAGATCTACAGATGGATTGGCGCCTGCAGTGAAACGGGTGCTGTACCGGTCTGTCATGGTGAAGAGAGAAATCTGTCAAAAAGCAGAGCAAAGCTCTCGATTTACCAGTCGATCTACATTCCTACCCTCATCTATGGTCATGAGCTTTGGGTCATGACCGAAAGAACAAGGTCACAGATACAAGCGGCCGAAATGGCTATTGTCTCCAGGGTGTCTGGACTCTCTCCCTTAGAGATAGGGTGAGAAGTTCAGTCATCCAGGAGAGACTCAGAGTAGAGCCACTGCTCCTTCACGTCAAAAGGAGCCAGTTGAGGTGGATTGGGCAACTGGCTAGGATGGCTCCTGGTGAGGTATACTGGGCCCCCTCTCACCGTCAGGAGGCCCAGGAGAAGACCCAGGACACGCTTGAGGGACTATAGCCCCTTTTGCACTGCAAGGCCCGGCACGGCACGCCATGGCACGCTTCGGTCCGGTTCCAACCGTACTGCAGCCCTGCTGTGTTTGCATATAACTGAGGGCGGCATCAAAGCTTTACCTGACGTCATTATTTTTGAAAGTAAACAATGGTTTCGATGTAGCCTGTCGAAGCTACATCTCCTCAGAGATGCGGCGGAAAACTTTCTCATTCCTTGTTGACCGATCTAGCTCATTCTGTACTCATTCATCAGCGGGTAAGCGGAGGAAATCTCATGGAATCAGGTAGCAGCAGAATATTGAGAGGAATTAATCGCAAATTAAAAATAATAATAAAAATATTAAAGCTCCAAGCAGCCTTGAGCGGGGATCCAAGCACCGCCGGCCACAAGCCACCATGGATATTCTTGCACAGTTCCCGCCTACGTCTGCCAGGCTGTACTCATCGATGAGTTCTCCAGCGTTCTCCGACGACTCACCAAAAATCTGGTGCAGATCAGCCAATGTAGCAAGGAGATATAGCTGATGGAAAAACCTAGGGGGCGCAGTGGAGTGAAATTACAAATCAATGCTGTTGGGTTCTTGAGTGGTGAACAAAGATCATACGTATCCAGTTTGGTGCCAATCGGATGTTCCACGTGTTATTTAGAGACAATCTTGTGCATATGGCGAGGGACTGGCATTTGGCCACGCCCCCACGGGTCTGTAGGCATTGACAGAGTTCATCATCATGTCATTTTATGTCAGTTGGCACAGGATTAATTCCATATGAATAATACAGTAAAAGTAAGACATACAGCAGAAAAAACAGGTGACTTCCTTCCGTAAGTGGGCGGGGCTAAGGTGATGTCATCAACTGACCATGACAATGTGATGAGGGTTGGTCAGTAGTGAGCAGTGGTGGGAAGTAACGAAGTACAAGTACTTCGTTACTGTACTTAAGTACAGTTTTCGTGTATCTGTACTTTACTTAAGTAGATTTAATAATGGATACTTTCTACTTTTACTCCACTACATTTTACAGTAATTATCTGTACTTTCTACTTCACTAAATTTCTTCAGAACCGTCGCGTTTCTCGTTACATCCACGTCGCAT
>NW_006800510.1:254000-257957 GCF_000485575.1 Poecilia formosa
CATTCTAAGGTAAAAACCCAGCGCATACAGTGTTCATGTTTTGTTTTGTTTTTTTATCCAGATGGCTTCCCCCCTTGCAATGACACGGCGCCCCCTCTAGGGGGCGCACCCCACAGTTTGGGAACCTCTGGTGTAGGAGTTAAAACCGCATCTAGTTTCATGGCGAAAAGGTGAACTTTGACCCCAGGAAACCCCCGATTAGCAGGCACGAAAACGCAAACCTTTGATAGCTTTTAATCGGCCATGCCTTATAGAAATCCATAGGAGGAGTTCGATCAAACGGCTGTAAACGGCCAAAATGGGGTCAAAATCGGAACTTCAATCCAAAGTGTCCGACTTCCTGTGATACTTGCACTATGACATTAATTGTAAATTCTGAGCGTCTTGGCAGCTCTACAAGTGTATCAAATGTCAAGTCTGTACAATGAAGTAAGGCATTGGGAAAGGGTCTGTTGAAAGTTGCTAGGTGGCACTGTTGAGTCGTTTCTTTTGCGATTTTAGCTAAGACCTTAAAATACTAAATTTTCACGCAGACTTGACGCGTCTGCCAAGTTTGGTGAGTTTTTGAATATGATAAAGCCCCCAAAAAGCCAATTTATTTGGCGGAAGCATAATAATAAACAGTATGAAAACAATAGGCCTTCGCAGCGCTTAGCTGCTCAGGCCTAATTAAAAAAAGGACTCTTTACAAAATACAATAAGAACAGGTTCGTGACATCCAGCTAGACTCGATCAACGTCTTACACCAAAATAATAACAAAATGGCTGACTCTAAATCAATCAACTGTTGAATTCTAAGCAGCCCCATTTCGCCGGCCCAATTGGAACCACAGCTCTTGTGGTTCCAAGGAGCCGGGTCGGAAGTTCTAATGCAAAAACGGTCGACCCTACTTTGAACCCGTGCCGTGACGTTCCGTTCCTTGCAGTGCAAAAAGTGCTCAAGTTTCTTCGCTGGCCTGGAACGCCTTGGGATTCCCCCAGAGGACCTGGAACAAGTGGCTGGGGAAAGGGAAGTCTGGGCCGCCTTACTTAGGTTGCTGCCCCCACGATCCGACCCCGGATAAACGGAAGAAAATGGATGGATTAGTGATGGGCTATCTGAATCCAGGCTTCGAGGCGAGTACCGAGTAAAAAGGGGGGCATGTCCGATGAAGCCCCGCTTCGAGGCTTGTGTCATCTTGCTGAAAACCACGTAACTGGCAACAAACGAGGCCTCGCATTGAATGGGTCTCTTAACTGCTTCATTTTGCGTGTCGGTTTTCAAAATAAAAGCGCGATGAGCCATGCTGCTACATGGGGTGTTGTCCATTTGGTCGCGCATCAGAGAACATTTGTCTTCAGTGGCCAAAATAAAATGAACATTGATCAACATATTTGATGTGTATTGATGATGGCACTCATCAAAATGTAATGTTTGTTGCTGCTTTTCTCAATTGTAGATTATGTTTTTATTATAATTATATTTTTGTGATTTTGTGACGTAAATCTCTTTGAACTGCATTGTTGCTGAAATGTGCTACACAAATAAACTTGATTGTCTGAATTGGTGCCAGCAAGAGAAAAATCTCTGACATCTGGGAATACTTTGAGATTATCCTCACAATAAAATTCTTCTTAGATAACAATAATTAACCCCTCCACCTCCCAATTTCTCACCTCCTGCAAAGTTCCACTATTATTTGTAGTCTGATTAGGAAAGATATATCAGTGTTGCACAGCAGAAACAGATTTAGTGCTGTTACAGAACTAAAATTCAACATGTAGCCACATATAAGGGATGAAAGCCAACTAGAAATCCATACAAAAGTGAACGCCCAAACACTCCGAAGACATTAAACATCAAATGTCTTTATTGTCCGTCGATGACATAAAAGAAAACCCAACACAACCACTGACGTTCAACATCTGGAATATTCATCTATGTGAATAAAGACTCAATGTGTGAATATAACACTGAAGAAAACTCACAAATTGATATCACCGTGATGATGCCGTTTATGAATATTGAAGACTTGTAGTCAGAAACTAAAAGGTTATTGCATAATTAAACCAGTAAAGTGAAATAAAGTGACTGTACCTGAGCTGTGAGATAAAAGGCAGAAACTGCAGGAAACTCCTCACTTCACTCTCTCCATGTGAGCAGTCTGTCAGCTCCACTGGTTTCTTCTCTGGTTGGAGTTTCATCACTTCCGGGAGGATGGAGGTCTTTCTCTCTGAGAGCTTTATGGTCCAGACTTTAGGAGCTGCTGACTGGAAAACTGACTGTAATGATGGAAGGAGACTCAGACCTGATTTAGTCTCTCTGTCCTTCATCTGGGAGTACAGATCCAGGAAGAAGTCTCTCTGATACATGACATAATCATCATCAATGTATTCGTCCCAAATGGGAAATGTTTCATATCTACACACTGAGGCTAACATCTCCAGCATCTTCTCTCCTGTCTGCTGTTCTCTCTCTGCTGCTGCACAGAACAGATTCACTAAAAACCTGGATTGTTCATGAAGATCTGAGCTCTGATGATCAAACCTGGAACAAGAAGGAAACATTTAGTGATGATTTGATCTGAGCTGCATAAACACAACCACACACTACTGATGGACTCAGCAGTGTCAGCAGTGTCAGTTTTACAAAACATCTACAGAAAGGTCACCGACAAAAGAATCATGACTGTTGAACTTTGACCTGTCCTTACAGGAGACAATAAAAACTTCAGCTGAGATCAAATTAACAATTTTCAATCTAATTCAGAGAGAAAATCTCCAGTAATATGATGATAATCTGACCAAACCGAGTATCAAAGATTTTCTAGATGAATTTATCTCCTGATCACAATCAAACCAGTCTATAGATTCTAGTTTGGTCTCTTTTACTGGAAAGAAAATGATCTGGTTTACATCTGACCTCCGAACATAGTAATAATCAATAAGATATTTAATTTTAGCTGTTTACATATTGGTCTATAAATGAATGAAAATTCAAGTCAGCGAGACGTTATTCATATTTTAATGTCACATTGGCAGAAATGATGGCTTTCTGCTAGAACTGGTTAGTTCAGACTGGATTAATATTAATGAAATGTTTTCATGATAAAGTTTCAGATCCTGTCTTTCTTGTTTCCAGATAGAGCTACTTTAGAGCATCCTCACTACCAAATACACTCGGTGACTAATTTTCTGCTACAGATAAAAGACAAACAACATTAAGCAGTTTTCATTCCTCCTGATCTTCAGAACCATGAAAAAAATCCCAGTTCCTTGTAGAACCAGAACTCATTCGTTCTGTTAGACCCTGAAGGATCAAGCTGGGAGTACTGAACCTTCCTACAAGAAGAACTGATCATTTATTTCAATAATAAGTAAATCAACACTTAAAGCTAATAAATCACTTTTATAATAAAATGTATTTTTATTTAGTTGTTTAAACATAAATGGGCATCAGTTAAACAAATTCATCATAAATCTATAAGCTCTTATGTTTATAGATTTCATATCTATGAGCATCATATATTTAATGTTTTATCTTCATGCCTGGTAAAAACCTGGTCTTTTGGGTTTTTGAGACTAAAAGCTTCAGGCTGAACATAAAGAAACTGAACCAGAACCAGAATGTTCTGGAATGAGAACAAAGTTGTCTCCGGAAATGGATCCATTTATAAAATAACTGGAATAAAGTCTATGTGAAGAAATTCTAAATGTGTGAATATAAATAACACTGAAAAAATATTACAAGTTGATATAGAAAAATCACCGTGATGATGCTGTTTATTAATATTAAAGATATGTAGTCAGAACTAAAAGGTTATTGAATAATTAAGCCAGTAAAGTGAAATAAAGTGACTGTACCTGAGCTCTGAGATAAAAGGCAGACACTGCAGGAAACTCTTCACTTCACTCTCTCCATGTGAGCAGTCTGTCAGCTCCACTGGTTTCTTCTCTGGTTGGAGTTTCATCACTTCC
>NW_006800510.1:258916-259438 GCF_000485575.1 Poecilia formosa
AACTGACTGTAATGATGGAAGGAGACTCAGACCTGATTTATTCTCTCTGTCCTTCATCTGGGAGTACAGATCCAGCAGGAAGTCACTCTGAGATTTATCATTATAACCTGAAGGGAAATCCTGATATCTGCAGACTGATGCTAACATCTCCAGCATCTTCTCTCCTGTCTGCTGTTCTCTCTCTGCTGCTGCACAGAACAGATTCACTAAGAACTTTTGCTGTTCTCTCCCTTCTTCACTGAACTGATTAATTAAGGACATTGGTTTTTTTCTCCCTATTAGTGAATAGCTGGATAACCCGAATACATAATGAACATATGATCTCTGATGACCAAACCTGGAACAACAAGAAGGAAACATTTAGTGATGATTTGATCTGAGCTGCATAAACACAACCACACACTACTGATGGACTCAGCAGTGTATTTATGTCAAACTGTTGAAGTCAGTTTTACAAACATCTACAGAAAGGTCACTGACAAAGGAATCATGACTGTTCAACTTTGACCTCTCCTCAAAGTA
>NW_006800511.1:0-4604 GCF_000485575.1 Poecilia formosa
CACCACCCGGTTCTACACCACCCGGTTCTACTCCGCCTGGTTCTACACTGCCTGGTTCTACTCCCCCCGGTTCTACACCACCTGGTTCTACACCACCCGGTTCTACACCACCCGGTTCTACTCCGCCTGGTTCTACACTGCCTGGTTCTACTCCCCCCGGTTCTACACCACCTGGTTCTACACCACCCGGTTCTACACCACCCGGTTCTACTCCGCCTGGTTCTACTCCGCCTGGTTCTACACCGCCTGGTTCTACTCCACCCGGTTCTACACCACCTGGTTCTACACCACCCGGTTCTACACCACCCGGTTCTACTCCGCCTGGTTCTACACCGCCTGGTTCTACTCCACCCGGTTCTACACCACCTGGTTCTACACCACCCGGTTCTACTCCACCAGGACCAGGATTGCCCCCCCTGGTCTAGATCTAGTTGTCTTGGACTTTTGAATCCAAGACATTTTCAAGTTTTTTCAAGAAACTTTCAGAGATGGGGAGCTGTGGTGTTGCAGCGGTGAAGTACAACCCACGCATTGAGGCCTTAGTCCTCATGCTGGTGGTCACAGGTTTGATTCCCAGCCTGGCGACATTTGTCGCATGTCTTCCTCCTCTTTCCTGTCAAACTACTTTCAAATAAAGGCCACCAGAGCCAACAAAACCTTTTAAAAAGGAAATTTTCAGAGATTAATCTCAACATTTCTGAGTTTTTTTCTCACTAATTTTCTACTTTCAGAACTGAAATAGATTGATAAAAAAATTTCAGCGTATTTGGCTGAGATTTCCTCCTCCTTTTTTGTTTTCCAACTAAAAAGGCTGGAGTTCGCCATCGTTTGGCTGGCCGTACTGGATTCAGCGGATCCGTTCCGGCGTGGAGCGGATCCGCTCCAGGTTTTCAGTCTCTCTGTCATGGCGGCCGGCGGCTCACCCAGGGCGCTGTAAATGTCGGCGCCAGCCCGTTCCAGCGACAGCTGCTCCGCAGAGCAATGCGGCGGCCTTCAGACAACACTGTGAGCTGCTCCCTGATGGCGCCGCAGCACAAACGGAGCCAGGCCGTGATTGGCTGCCGGACAGAGGAAGAGGAAAAGAAAGCTGGCTGCGGCGTTTGTTCACGTCCTGACTCATCGTTTCACACAGAGGACGAGGTTCAGCATCAGAGCCGAACAGAGGAGAGAAACGGATCAAAAGTCTTCGGCTGGATCTGAGTTTTGGTTGAAAAATGGAAAATCAAAACCAAAGAGCTAAAGAACGGCTTCACTTTCTCCTCCTACTACTCTCCCATTGGCACGATTTGCTATTTTAACTGTAAACTTTTTGTTTTCTCAGCTTTTCTCCTCTCTGCAGGAGCTACATCTGATGTTATGAGTAGCATCAGCTGACATGATGCTGCCATAACCTAGTCCTTCTCTCTGGTTCTGTTGGAAATTTCCTCTTGATAAATTGGAGTTTTTCCTCTCCACTGCTGCCCCCTGCTGTTCAGGAGGACTGAAAGCTGACAGTCAAAGATTCGATGCTCTGCTACGTTTCCTTAGATAGAAACTTTTAAACTGATTTTAATAATGAACTGACAGGTAACTGGGATCAGTGGATGGATGACTGTATTGAACTGATTTTATTTTTAAAGAGTGGTTACAGATCTGGGTCTCTAGAATAAAGCGAGGCAAAGTGAAGCTTCCTCCTCCGTTCCTGTTGCCCGGCGTTTAACTGGCAGCATATGTCCTCCAATCAACCGCCATAAACTGTGATTTACAGACTAATGAACGCGGATCCTCCGGAGACCCGCCGAGGGCTCGTCACATTTACAACACCTAATGAAAGTATGATCAGCGCAGCGCGCACAATGGCCTAGTTAAAGGAGCAACACACTCACACTGTTGACTGGGAAACAGAAGGAGAGGAAACAACAGAAAGATGGAATCAAATCATTTCCTCAGCAGGTCCAAAAATCACAATATTCAGCAGAAACTGACCCAGAATTCACCAGACACTCAAAGAAAATCAATTTATCGATTCAGGCCTGCTGAGTTTAAACTCTGGACCCGATTCTGATAATCTAACAGAAGAAAAACGTCTAAAACAAGATAAATTATTTTACAGAGCAAAACAAGTCACTGGAGTCAGCAGAAGTGGGTAAAGTAGCCAAAAATTAAACTCTGGTATAATTTTCCATTGTTTAAAAACCAAGAAAAAATGTAACTAGTTACTATCCAACTGTGATGTCATCTTAAAGGGCCACCATCATGTGTTCTCCTCCGGGCACAGGGAGCAATTTTATAGCACAATCCAGTAACTATGTTTCCTTCAGTTGTCATAAAAATGCTGTATATACCAAATATATTTTAAGTCAAAGTCAAATATGACTTAAAATAAATTTTACTTCCTGAAGCTCCGATCTTCCTTCAGTTTTTAAAACGCCTTTTCCCTCAGATAATGTTTCTCTGCCATTTAGAAGAATCTAAAAGACGCCTTTAACAGTTAGCCATGCTAACCAGCTAACACTTTGTCATGTGACCAAAGGAGAGGCATTTGATTGGCTAGAAGTTCAAATCCATCTGGTGCTGACTTTGTTGGCTTGGGTCACCAGAACACAATCACATGCAGGTACATTTTTTTTGCAGGCAAAACTTTGATGAACATGAAGTAAAAAAAACAAACAAACTTCAGTGTTATAAATGTATAAATCCAATGTCTAAAAAAAGGCTGTTTCTAATGAGAACATTCCAGAGAAATGGACAAAACCATCATTGGAACGATGATCCAAACTCAGACAAGAAGGTCTCTCAGCTCCAGAACCGGGTCGGGAGGAACCAGAACCCTGCTGTGACCCGGGTTCATCTTTCAGGCATAATGCGGCCTTTTGTGCTGGACTCTGTGGCGCCTCATCAGGATTCTGCTCAACGGAGCAGGTGGGGCCTCGGCTGCGTGTTTGTAGCGCAGCATGCTAACAAGCGGCGCACTGCAACGCCACCTGCATTTATTCAGCAATCAGTCGGGGGCCGAAGCGTACCACCAGCTCGTTTGTGACGGGTCCCGACTTGACAAGGATACCAGGATGTTTTAATGAGCCGGGTCTCCGGGTCAGAATAGATTTCCATAATTAGATCCTGAAGAGGAAAAACGCAGGATGTGCAGAGCTTTGATTAGCATCTGCTTTATATTTTCTGCAGAGTCAGAGTTTGGGTCTAAAAGATTCTGTTCAGGAGGAACTTTGACAGACTTCAAGAATAACTGATGGAACAAACGACTTTGATCCAGACCAGCAGGCTGGTCTGGAGGAGCCGGACGTCTGGAGGCTCAGGTGTGACCTCCACTCAGCGGAGGAACAGAAATCCACCATCCATCTGCTCCACCTCCAGCCTCCAGCTGCTGGTTGTCTCTTTCTCTGCTCTGAGTCAAACCAACCTGTTCCCCTCCTGGCCTGTGGGGGCGCTGCACCAAGAACCACTGAAGGAAACAACACAAAAACCTCTGAAGACACTGAGAGCAACTTCCTTCTTCACCAGATGGAAACAAGATGGAGGCGTCAGATTTTAGCGGTTGGAGGATTTCTCTTTAGTCTTTGGCTAAAGACCAGGAGCCATTTCTGCTGCTAGCGCTAGGCTAGCACGTTAGCTTTGGTTGGATTTACCCAGAATGCCCTGCGCTGTAGTCCACTTCCTGCTTTTGGAGCGGTCTCTGGTCCACTTGGCGTTCACATTCAAACTGAACTAGAGTTCACTTCAACCGAACAAAGACTGAGGTTTGGAGGACCAGAGGTCAGAGGTCAATTAGTGTTCACCCCTCACCAAACGAACCGGACTTCCTAGGAAGACGGACTGGAATCGGATTAAAGAAGACTGAACAGGGCTGAATGCTAAAATCTCCTTCCTGAGGAGCTGAAGGAGTGGAATTGACCTGCTGCTTGAGTTTTAATTAGTTCAGAATTAGCAGCTTCTCACTTCTTCACCACCTCTAA
Source organism: Poecilia formosa (assembly GCF_000485575.1). Lineage (NCBI taxonomy): Eukaryota > Metazoa > Chordata > Actinopteri > Cyprinodontiformes > Poeciliidae > Poecilia > Poecilia formosa. The sequence continues at coordinate 3,951 of NW_006800511.1, forward strand.
ATTGATCCAGTTTGTTTCACACGTTCATAAATATCTTCTCTCTCCAGGTCTGCTGCTGCTCAGCTGGTTTTTGTCTCCAGTCCCTCATGAACCACAGTTAGGCTGCTGCTCATCTCCTCTGACGTAGTTTTATTGTAGATAATTTGTCATTTACTGCTCATATGCGCGCATTGTACATTTTAATTAACCCACTCAGTTACACGTTCCCTTGGATCACAGTATTACATTTCTAATAACTAAGTACTGTATTTATGTTGAAATGTTGTCTTTACCGTTATTCTTTATTCTGTTTTTATATACTTTACATTCCATCTTTGTGTGAATCTACTGGCTTTGATTGTTGCTGTTGCACAGGAATTTTCCAAAATGAAGGACAATAAAGGAGATTTCTAACTTTCTATTCTCTGAAACGGGTCAGAACTAGAATTTTTAGTGTGAGTATTCTGCTGCTCCACAACCAGGTCCAAATGGTCCTGCTGCTCCAGAACCACATCTAAAGCTAGAAGAGGAGCTTCCAAGATCCCCATATGCCATCCAGTTATTGGTCCCGGTGTGGGAACCGATCCAGTTATTGGTCTCGGTGTGGGAACCGATCCAGTTATTGGTCTCGGTGTGGGAACCGATCCAGTTATTGGTCCCGGGGTGGGAGCCGGT